>NC_084853.1:11685892-11688392 GCF_951802175.1 Populus nigra
CTCATAAAAATATGGCTGATTTTACTGGATTGGTTTCATGTGGAAAGCACGACGTTTTCTTGTAGGAATGCGGGAACCCCGGCAGCTCGCCTGCCGCGGCCAGCGACGTCGGGGACGCTGGCCTGCGCTGTCGAGCCCGCGAGGGCTGTCTCCGCGGCAGGCCCCCCCTGAACGGGGCACGACAGGCCACCGCGCTGGCTCGTCCAGCGTCGACAGTCCCTCGTCCAGGTTTCAGATCGCGCCAAGTCGAACCCATGACCTGCTCAAGCCATCGTGCGCTGCCGAATTCGCATCTGCGTGTAGGCTGCCATTCCACGCGGCAGCCCCTGTTTTCGTCAGCGTGCCCCCCTGACGAATTTTCCTGCCTGGCCCAGTCCAGCGTCCAGCCCCTGTTCGTCGAAAAATCTGCGCTGCCGATTTTCCACGCGGCAGCCCCTCTTTTCGTCAGCGTGCCCCCCTGACGAATTTTCCTGCCTGGCCCGGCCGGTCCAGCCCCTGTTCGTCGAAAAATCTGCGCTGCCGATTTTCCACTCCGCAGCCCCTGTTTTCGTCAGCGTGCCCCCCTGACGAATTTTCCTGCCTGGCCCGGCCGGTCCAGCATCCAGCCCCTGTTCGTCGAAAAATCTGCGCTGCCGATTTTCCACGCGGCAGCCCCTGTTTTCCTCAGCGTGCCCCCCTGACGAATGTTCGTCGAAAAATCTGCGCTGCCGATTTTCCACGCGGCAGCCCCTCTTTTCGTCAGCGTGCCCCCCTGACGAATGTTCGTCGAAAAATCTGCGCTGCCGATTTTCCACGCGGCAGCCCCTCTTTTCGTCAGCGTGCCCCCTGACGAATTTTCCTGCCTGGCCCAGTCCAGCGTCCAGCCCCTGTTCGTCGAAAAATCTGCGCTGCCGATTTTCCACGCGGCAGCCCCTCTTTTCGTCAGCGTGCCCCCCTGACGAATTTTCCTGCCTGGCCCGGCCAGTCCAGCCCCTGTTCGTCGAAAAATCTGCGCTGCCGATTTTCCACGCGGCAGCCCCTCTTTTCGTCAGCGTGCCCCCCTGACGAATTTTCCTGCCTGGCCCGGCCGGTCCAGCCCCTGTTCGTCGAAAAATCTGCGCTGCCGATTTTCCACTCCGCAGCCCCTGTTTTCGTCAGCGTGGCCCCCTGACGAATTTTCCTGCCTGGCCCGGCCAGTCCAGCGCCCAGCCCCTGTTCGTCGAAAAATCTGCGCTGCCGATTTTCCCCGACGAACCTGCAGCTGCACAAATCCGCGCCGCCACTGCCCCATTGTCTGGACCAACAGTCTTTTCCATCAAGCCCTGGACTATAAATCGTCCAGACTCATCGCCAGCACCCGCTGCCGATTCTGCCGACTTTGCCGATTTCGTCGGCGCTGCCGATTCCAACACTGCACCCACCGTGTCTAAACCAGCGCTGTTTCGTCAGCGTGTCCCCTTGATGAATTTCCCTGCCTGGCCTGGACAGTCCATCTTCCAGCCCATGTTCATCGAAAAATCTGCGCTGCCGATTTCCCCGACGAACCTGCAGCTGCACAAATCTGCGCTGCCGATTTCCCCCCCTGTCGGCATGGCTGCCGCTGCCCCGATGTCCAGACCAACAGTCTTTTTTGTCGACTTTGCCGATTTTGTTCGCGCTGCCGATTCCAACACTACCCCCTGCATCCAAACCAGCATTGTTTCGTCAGCTCTTCCCCTGACGATTTTAGCCCTGTAACAAACAGTAGGCCTCCAATCCCGCCAACGGGAGCCAAGTTGATAGGGAAGAGAATTGAATGACGCGCCTGGTCCTCGCACCCCGCCACCCGAGGGGCCTTTTTCCCGGCAGCCTCTGAAAAACTCTAGCTTTCACGGTCCTCGCCGCCCCTCACCACCATGGCAGGCCTCTAATCCCACCCATCAGCAGTTGTAGCCGATAGGGCAGTGATTTGAATGACGCGTCGCGGGCCCCCGGGTCATCTCACCCGGCCATTAATTGGAGCGTTTTTGGCTGGCCGAGGATGGGGGGATGGATCTCTTCTTCCGAAAAAGCAAACAGTACATCGGGAGTTATGTTGACGGGGCATGGAATTGAATGACCCGTCACGGGCCGCCGGGTCATCTCACCCGGCCATCCCGGGGAGCGTTTTTCCCGGCAGCATCGGGGAAACTCTTGCTTTCACTGCCCGCTGCCCAAGTCCCCACTCGCATCGGCCCCCCGCGCCAACAAGCCAACGCTGCCGAATCGGCAGACACTGCTGCCGAATCTGCCGACACTGCCCCGCGGGCTGCCACTGCCCCAGTGTCTAAACCAGCGGTCTTTCTCGTCGAGCCTTGGACTATCCAGTCCGTCCTGACTCATCGCCAGCACCTGC
The DNA here is from genome assembly GCF_951802175.1 of Populus nigra. Taxonomy (NCBI): domain Eukaryota; kingdom Viridiplantae; phylum Streptophyta; class Magnoliopsida; order Malpighiales; family Salicaceae; genus Populus; species Populus nigra. Next base: position 11,688,246 of record NC_084853.1, read on the forward strand.
TGCCGATTCTGCCGACTTTGCCGATTTTCTCGGCGCTGCCGATTCCAACACTGCCCGCCGTGCCTGAACCAGCGCTGTTTCGTCAGCGTGTCCCCTCGACGAATTTTCCTGCCTGGCCTGGACAGTCCACCGTCCAGCCCGTGTTCG
>NC_084853.1:11698392-11703392 GCF_951802175.1 Populus nigra
ACTGGATTGATTTCATGTGGAAAGCACGACGTTTTGTTGTAGGAATGCGGGAACCCCGGCGGGGGGCCTGCCGCGGCCAGCGACGTCGGGCTGGCCCCTGCAGCGCCTAGCCTCTCCCACGCGGGGGGCAGGCCAGAGCGCGGGGGGCCAGGGCCCGAAGGCAGCCCCCCCGCGGGCGAGAGAGCAAGCCAGCAGGGGCTGTCGCCTGCCGCGGCCAGCGACGTCGTGCTGGCCCCTGCAGCGCCTAGCCTCTCCCACGCGGGGGGCAGGCCAGAACGCGGGGGGCCAGGGCCCGAAGGCAGCCCCCCCGCGGGCGAGAGAGCAAGCCAGCAGGGGCTGTCGCCTGCCGCGGCCAGCGACGTCGGGCTGGCCCCTGCCGCGGCCAGCGATGTCGGGCTGTCGCCTGCCGCGGCCAGCGACGTCGGGCTGGCCCCTGCAGCGCCTAGCCTCTCCCACGCGGGGGGCAGGCCAGAACGCGGGGGGCCAGGGCCCGAAGGCAGCCCCCCCGCGGGCGAGAGAGCAAGCCAGCAGGGGCTGTCCGCGCGTCGCGCAGCGCGGCATGGCTGCGGGGGCCGCGCGCGCGCGCCCAAGCGCCCAAGGGCCCCCAAGGGCCCCAGGCCCTCAGGCCCCAGCGCCCCAGCGCCCAGCGCGGGCGGGCGCGCGCGCGCGTGTGGTCTTTGAGGGGCGCCGGCCTGGTGGCTCCCTAAAGAGCAATAAGTGTCATTGCAGCTCTGGCAGGGGGAGACACTACTAGGTCCCAGCTGTCACCCCCCCTCTAAAAAATTCATTTCTTGGTATTTTGAGCTGAAATTTTGCACAGAGGTTGGCAAAAATCCAATCCACCTTCATTAATTTTCCCAGAATTTTTCGAGGTCGGGAAGTATTTGTTTTAATTTTCCTACCATTAGAAATCGAGTAAATCCGCAAAACTAGGAACCGGCCCGGAATGACCCCAAATTCAGTGGGCAGCCTCATAAAAATATGGCTGATTTTACTGGATTGGTTTCATGTGGAAAGCACGACGTTTTCTTGTAGGAATGCGGGAACCCCGGCAGCTCGCCTGCCGCGGCCAGCGACGTCGGGGACGCTGGCCTGCGCTGTCGAGCCCGCGAGGGCTGTCTCCGCGGCAGGCCCCCCCTGAACGGGGCACGACAGGCCACCGCGCTGGCTCGTCCAGCGTCGACAGTCCCTCGTCCAGGTTTCAGATCGCGCCAAGTCGAACCCATGACCTGCTCAAGCCATCGTGCGCTGCCGAATTCGCATCTGCGTGTAGGCTGCCATTCCACGCGGCAGCCCCTGTTTTCGTCAGCGTGCCCCCCTGACGAATTTTCCTGCCTGGCCCAGTCCAGCGTCCAGCCCCTGTTCGTCGAAAAATCTGCGCTGCCGATTTTCCACGCGGCAGCCCCTCTTTTCGTCAGCGTGCCCCCCTGACGAATTTTCCTGCCTGGCCCGGCCGGTCCAGCCCCTGTTCGTCGAAAAATCTGCGCTGCCGATTTTCCACTCCGCAGCCCCTGTTTTCGTCAGCGTGCCCCCCTGACGAATTTTCCTGCCTGGCCCGGCCGGTCCAGCATCCAACCCCTGTTCGTCGAAAAATCTGCGCTGCCGATTTTCCACGCGGCAGCCCCTGTTTTCCTCAGCGTGCCCCCCTGACGAATGTTCGTCGAAAAATCTGCGCTGCCGATTTTCCACGCGGCAGCCCCTCTTTTCGTCAGCGTGCCCCCCTGACGAATGTTCGTCGAAAAATCTGCGCTGCCGATTTTCCACGCGGCAGCCCCTCTTTTCGTCAGCGTGCCCCCTGACGAATTTTCCTGCCTGGCCCAGTCCAGCGTCCAGCCCCTGTTCGTCGAAAAATCTGCGCTGCCGATTTTCCACGCGGCAGCCCCTCTTTTCGTCAGCGTGCCCCCCTGACGAATTTTCCTGCCTGGCCCGGCCAGTCCAGCCCCTGTTCGTCGAAAAATCTGCGCTGCCGATTTTCCACGCGGCAGCCCCTCTTTTCGTCAGCGTGCCCCCCTGACGAATTTTCCTGCCTGGCCCGGCCGGTCCAGCCCCTGTTCGTCGAAAAATCTGCGCTGCCGATTTTCCACTCCGCAGCCCCTGTTTTCGTCAGCGTGGCCCCCTGACGAATTTTCCTGCCTGGCCCGGCCAGTCCAGCGCCCAGCCCCTGTTCGTCGAAAAATCTGCGCTGCCGATTTTCCCCGACGAACCTGCAGCTGCACAAATCCGCGCCGCCACTGCCCCATTGTCTGGACCAACAGTCTTTTCCATCAAGCCCTGGACTATAAATCGTCCAGACTCATCGCCAGCACCCGCTGCCGATTCTGCCGACTTTGCCGATTTCGTCGGCGCTGCCGATTCCAACACTGCACCCACCGTGTCTAAACCAGCGCTGTTTCGTCAGCGTGTCCCCTTGATGAATTTCCCTGCCTGGCCTGGACAGTCCATCTTCCAGCCCATGTTCATCGAAAAATCTGCGCTGCCGATTTCCCCGACGAACCTGCAGCTGCACAAATCTGCGCTGCCGATTTCCCCCCCTGTCGGCATGGCTGCCGCTGCCCCGATGTCCAGACCAACAGTCTTTTTTGTCGACTTTGCCGATTTTGTTCGCGCTGCCGATTCCAACACTACCCCCTGCATCCAAACCAGCATTGTTTCGTCAGCTCTTCCCCTGACGATTTTAGCCCTGTAACAAACAGTAGGCCTCCAATCCCGCCAACGGGAGCCAAGTTGATAGGGAAGAGAATTGAATGACGCGCCTGGTCCTCGCACCCCGCCACCCGAGGGGCCTTTTTCCCGGCAGCCTCTGAAAAACTCTAGCTTTCACGGTCCTCGCCGCCCCTCACCACCATGGCAGGCCTCTAATCCCACCCATCAGCAGTTGTAGCCGATAGGGCAGTGATTTGAATGACGCGTCGCGGGCCGCCGGGTCATCTCACCCGGCCATTAATTGGAGCGTTTTTGGCTGGCCGAGGATGGGGGGATGGATCTCTTCTTCCGAAAAAGCAAACAGTACATCGGGAGTTATGTTGACGGGGCATGGAATTGAATGACCCGTCACGGGCCGCCGGGTCATCTCACCCGGCCATCCCGGGGAGCGTTTTTCCCGGCAGCATCGGGGAAACTCTTGCTTTCACTGCCCGCTGCCCAAGTCCCCACTCGCATCGGCCCCCCGCGCCAACAAGCCAACGCTGCCGAATCGGCAGACACTGCTGCCGAATCTGCCGACACTGCCCCGCGGGCTGCCACTGCCCCAGTGTCTAAACCAGCGGTCTTTCTCGTCGAGCCTTGGACTATCCAGTCCGTCCTGACTCATCGCCAGCACCTGCTGCCGATTCTGCCGACTTTGCCGATTTTCTCGGCGCTGCCGATTCCAACACTGCCCGCCGTGCCTGAACCAGCGCTGTTTCGTCAGCGTGTCCCCTCGACGAATTTTCCTGCCTGGCCTGGACAGTCCACCGTCCAGCCCGTGTTCGTCGAAAAATCTGCGCTGCCGATTCTGCCGACTTTGCCGATTTCGTCGGCGCTGCCGATTCCAACACTGCCCGCCGTGCCTGAACCAGCGCTGTTTCGTCAGCGTGTCCCCTCGACAAATTTTCCTGCCTGGCCTGGACAGTCCATCGCCCAGCCCATGTTCGTCGCAAAATCTGCGCTGCCGATTTTCCCCGACGAACCTGCAGCCGCACAAATCTGCGCTGCCGAATCTGCCGACACTGCCCCGCGGGCTGCCACTGCCCCAGTGTCTAAACCAGCAGTCTTTCTCGTCGAGCGTTGGACTATCCAGCCCGTCCAGACCCATCGCCAGCACCCGCTGCCGATTCTGCCGACTTTGCCGATTTCGTCGGCGCTGCCGATTCCACCACTGCCCGCCGTGCCTGAACCAGCGCTGTTTCGTCAGCGTGTCCCCTCGATGAATTTTCCTGCATGGCCCGGCCAGTCCAGCGTCCAGCCCATGTTCGTCGAAAAATCTGCGCTGCCGATTCTGCCGACTTTGCCGATTTCGTCGGCGCTGCCGATTCCAACACTGCCCGCCGTGCCTGAACCAGCGCTGTTTCGTCAGCGTGTCCCCTCGACAAATTTTCCTGCCTGGCCTGGACAGTCCATCGCCCAGCCCATGTTCGTCGCAAAATCTGCGCTGCCGATTTTCCCCGACGAACCTGCAGCCGCACAAATCTGCGCTGCCGAATCTGCCGACACTGTCCCGCGGGCTGCCACTGCCCCAGTGTCTAAACCAGCAGTCTTTCTCGTCGAGCCTTGGACTATCCAGCCCGTCCAGACCCATCGCCAGCACCCGCTGCCGATTCTGCCGACTTTGCCGATTTCGTCGGCGCTGCCGATTCCACCACTGCCCGCCGTGCCTGAACCAGCGCTGTTTCGTCAGCGTGTCCCCTCGATGAATTTTCCTGCATGGCCCGGCCAGTCCAGCGTCCAGCCCATGTTCGTCGAAAAATCTGCGCTGCCGATTCTGCCGACTTTGCCGATTTCGTCGGCGCTGCCGATTCCAACACTGCCCGCCGTGCCTGAACCAGCGCTGTTTCGTCAGCGTGTCCCCTCGACAAATTTTCCTGCCTGGCCTGGACAGTCCATCGTCCAGCCCATGTTCGTCGAAAAATCTGCGCTGCCGATTTTCCCCGACGAACCTGCAGCCGCACAAATCTGCGCTGCCGAATCTGCCAACACTGTCCCGCGGGCTGCCACTGCCCCAGTGTCTCAACCTGCGGTCTTTCTCGTCGAGCCTTGGACTATCCAGCCCGTCCAGACCCATCGCCAGCACCCGCTGCCAATTCTGCCGACTTTGCCGGTTTCATCGGCGCTGCCGATTCCAACACTGCGCCCACCGTGTCTAAACCAGCGCTGTTTCTTCAGCGTGTCCCCTCGATGAATTTTCCTGCATGGCCCGGCCAGTCCAGCGTCCAGCCCATGTTCGTCGAAAAATCTGCGCTGCCGATTCCCCCCTGTTGGCATGGCTGCCGCTGCCCCCTTGTCTGGACCAACAGTCTTTTCCG
>NC_084853.1:11713392-11715892 GCF_951802175.1 Populus nigra
CCCCTGACGAATTTTCCTGCCTGGCCCGGCCGGTCCAGCATCCAGCCCCTGTTCGTCGAAAAATCTGCGCTGCCGATTTTCCACGCGGCAGCCCCTGTTTTCCTCAGCGTGCCCCCCTGACGAATGTTCGTCGAAAAATCTGCGCTGCCGATTTTCCACGCGGCAGCCCCTCTTTTCGTCAGCGTGCCCCCCTGACGAATGTTCGTCGAAAAATCTGCGCTGCCGATTTTCCACGCGGCAGCCCCTCTTTTCGTCAGCGTGCCCCCTGACGAATTTTCCTGCCTGGCCCAGTCCAGCGTCCAGCCCCTGTTCGTCGAAAAATCTGCGCTGCCGATTTTCCACGCGGCAGCCCCTCTTTTCGTCAGCGTGCCCCCCTGACGAATTTTCCTGCCTGGCCCGGCCAGGCCAGCCCCTGTTCGTCGAAAAATCTGCGCTGCCGATTTTCCACGCGGCAGCCCCTCTTTTCGTCAGCGTGCCCCCCTGACGAATTTTCCTGCCTGGCCCGGCCGGTCCAGCCCCTGTTCGTCGAAAAATCTGCGCTGCCGATTTTCCACTCCGCAGCCCCTGTTTTCGTCAGCGTGGCCCCCTGACGAATTTTCCTGCCTGGCCCGGCCAGTCCAGCGCCCAGCCCCTGTTCGTCGAAAAATCTGCGCTGCCGATTTTCCCCGACGAACCTGCAGCTGCACAAATCCGCGCCGCCACTGCCCCATTGTCTGGACCAACAGTCTTTTCCATCAAGCCCTGGACTATAAATCGTCCAGACTCATCGCCAGCACCCGCTGCCGATTCTGCCGACTTTGCCGATTTCGTCGGCGCTGCCGATTCCAACACTGCACCCACCGTGTCTAAACCAGCGCTGTTTCGTCAGCGTGTCCCCTTGATGAATTTCCCTGCCTGGCCTGGACAGTCCATCTTCCAGCCCATGTTCATCGAAAAATCTGCGCTGCCGATTTCCCCGACGAACCTGCAGCTGCACAAATCTGCGCTGCCGATTTCCCCCCCTGTCGGCATGGCTGCCGCTGCCCCGATGTCCAGACCAACAGTCTTTTTTGTCGACTTTGCCGATTTTGTTCGCGCTGCCGATTCCAACACTACCCCCTGCATCCAAACCAGCATTGTTTCGTCAGCTCTTCCCCTGACGATTTTAGCCCTGTAACAAACAGTAGGCCTCCAATCCCGCCAACGGGAGCCAAGTTGATAGGGAAGAGAATTGAATGACGCGCCTGGTCCTCGCACCCCGCCACCCGAGGGGCCTTTTTCCCGGCAGCCTCTGAAAAACTCTAGCTTTCACGGTCCTCGCCGCCCCTCACCACCATGGCAGGCCTCTAATCCCACCCATCAGCAGTTGTAGCCGATAGGGCAGTGATTTGAATGACGCGTCGCGGGCCGCCGGGTCATCTCACCCGGCCATTAATTGGAGCGTTTTTGGCTGGCCGAGGATGGGGGGATGGATCTCTTCTTCCGAAAAAGCAAACAGTACATCGGGAGTTATGTTGACGGGGCATGGAATTGAATGACCCGTCACGGGCCGCCGGGTCATCTCACCCGGCCATCCCGGGGAGCGTTTTTCCCGGCAGCATCGGGGAAACTCTTGCTTTCACTGCCCGCTGCCCAAGTCCCCACTCGCATCGGCCCCCCGCGCCAACAAGCCAACGCTGCCGAATCGGCAGACACTGCTGCCGAATCTGCCGACACTGCCCCGCGGGCTGCCACTGCCCCAGTGTCTAAACCAGCGGTCTTTCTCGTCGAGCCTTGGACTATCCAGTCCGTCCTGACTCATCGCCAGCACCTGCTGCCGATTCTGCCGACTTTGCCGATTTTCTCGGCGCTGCCGATTCCAACACTGCCCGCCGTGCCTGAACCAGCGCTGTTTCGTCAGCGTGTCCCCTCGACGAATTTTCCTGCCTGGCCTGGACAGTCCACCGTCCAGCCCGTGTTCGTCGAAAAATCTGCGCTGCCGATTCTGCCGACTTTGCCGATTTCGTCGGCGCTGCCGATTCCAACACTGCCCGCCGTGCCTGAACCAGCGCTGTTTCGTCAGCGTGTCCCCTCGACAAATTTTCCTGCCTGGCCTGGACAGTCCATCGCCCAGCCCATGTTCGTCGCAAAATCTGCGCTGCCGATTTTCCCCGACGAACCTGCAGCCGCACAAATCTGCGCTGCCGAATCTGCCGACACTGCCCCGCGGGCTGCCACTGCCCCAGTGTCTAAACCAGCAGTCTTTCTCGTCGAGCGTTGGACTATCCAGCCCGTCCAGACCCATCGCCAGCACCCGCTGCCGATTCTGCCGACTTTGCCGATTTCGTCGGCGCTGCCGATTCCACCACTGCCCGCCGTGCCTGAACCAGCGCTGTTTCGTCAGCGTGTCCCCTCGATGAATTTTCCTGCATGGCCCGGCCAGTCCAGCGTCCAGCCCATGTTCGTCGAAAAATCTGCGCTGCCGATTCTGCCGACTTTGCCGATTTCGTCGGCGCTGCCGATTCCAACACTGCCCGCCGTG
>NC_084853.1:11725892-11728392 GCF_951802175.1 Populus nigra
TGGCTGCGGGGGCCGCGCGCGCTGCCGATTTTCCCCGACGAACCTGCAGCTGCACAAATCCGCGCCGCCACTGCCCCATTGTCTGGACCAACAGTCTTTTCCATCAAGCCCTGGACTATAAATCGTCCAGACTCATCGCCAGCACCCGCTGCCGATTCTGCCGACTTTGCCGATTTCGTCGGCGCTGCCGATTCCAACACTGCACCCACCGTGTCTAAACCAGCGCTGTTTCGTCAGCGTGTCCCCTTGATGAATTTCCCTGCCTGGCCTGGACAGTCCATCTTCCAGCCCATGTTCATCGAAAAATCTGCGCTGCCGATTTCCCCGACGAACCTGCAGCTGCACAAATCTGCGCTGCCGATTTCCCCCCCTGTCGGCATGGCTGCCGCTGCCCCGATGTCCAGACCAACAGTCTTTTTTGTCGACTTTGCCGATTTTGTTCGCGCTGCCGATTCCAACACTACCCCCTGCATCCAAACCAGCATTGTTTCGTCAGCTCTTCCCCTGACGATTTTAGCCCTGTAACAAACAGTAGGCCTCCAATCCCGCCAACGGGAGCCAAGTTGATAGGGAAGAGAATTGAATGACGCGCCTGGTCCTCGCACCCCGCCACCCGAGGGGCCTTTTTCCCGGCAGCCTCTGAAAAACTCTAGCTTTCACGGTCCTCGCCGCCCCTCACCACCATGGCAGGCCTCTAATCCCACCCATCAGCAGTTGTAGCCGATAGGGCAGTGATTTGAATGACGCGTCGCGGGCCGCCGGGTCATCTCACCCGGCCATTAATTGGAGCGTTTTTGGCTGGCCGAGGATGGGGGGATGGATCTCTTCTTCCGAAAAAGCAAACAGTACATCGGGAGTTATGTTGACGGGGCATGGAATTGAATGACCCGTCACGGGCCGCCGGGTCATCTCACCCGGCCATCCCGGGGAGCGTTTTTCCCGGCAGCATCGGGGAAACTCTTGCTTTCACTGCCCGCTGCCCAAGTCCCCACTCGCATCGGCCCCCCGCGCCAACAAGCCAACGCTGCCGAATCGGCAGACACTGCTGCCGAATCTGCCGACACTGCCCCGCGGGCTGCCACTGCCCCAGTGTCTAAACCAGCGGTCTTTCTCGTCGAGCCTTGGACTATCCAGTCCGTCCTGACTCATCGCCAGCACCTGCTGCCGATTCTGCCGACTTTGCCGATTTTCTCGGCGCTGCCGATTCCAACACTGCCCGCCGTGCCTGAACCAGCGCTGTTTCGTCAGCGTGTCCCCTCGACGAATTTTCCTGCCTGGCCTGGACAGTCCACCGTCCAGCCCGTGTTCGTCGAAAAATCTGCGCTGCCGATTCTGCCGACTTTGCCGATTTCGTCGGCGCTGCCGATTCCAACACTGCCCGCCGTGCCTGAACCAGCGCTGTTTCGTCAGCGTGTCCCCTCGACAAATTTTCCTGCCTGGCCTGGACAGTCCATCGCCCAGCCCATGTTCGTCGCAAAATCTGCGCTGCCGATTTTCCCCGACGAACCTGCAGCCGCACAAATCTGCGCTGCCGAATCTGCCGACACTGCCCCGCGGGCTGCCACTGCCCCAGTGTCTAAACCAGCAGTCTTTCTCGTCGAGCGTTGGACTATCCAGCCCGTCCAGACCCATCGCCAGCACCCGCTGCCGATTCTGCCGACTTTGCCGATTTCGTCGGCGCTGCCGATTCCACCACTGCCCGCCGTGCCTGAACCAGCGCTGTTTCGTCAGCGTGTCCCCTCGATGAATTTTCCTGCATGGCCCGGCCAGTCCAGCGTCCAGCCCATGTTCGTCGAAAAATCTGCGCTGCCGATTCTGCCGACTTTGCCGATTTCGTCGGCGCTGCCGATTCCAACACTGCCCGCCGTGCCTGAACCAGCGCTGTTTCGTCAGCGTGTCCCCTCGACAAATTTTCCTGCCTGGCCTGGACAGTCCATCGCCCAGCCCATGTTCGTCGCAAAATCTGCGCTGCCGATTTTCCCCGACGAACCTGCAGCCGCACAAATCTGCGCTGCCGAATCTGCCGACACTGTCCCGCGGGCTGCCACTGCCCCAGTGTCTAAACCAGCAGTCTTTCTCGTCGAGCCTTGGACTATCCAGCCCGTCCAGACCCATCGCCAGCACCCGCTGCCGATTCTGCCGACTTTGCCGATTTCGTCGGCGCTGCCGATTCCACCACTGCCCGCCGTGCCTGAACCAGCGCTGTTTCGTCAGCGTGTCCCCTCGATGAATTTTCCTGCATGGCCCGGCCAGTCCAGCGTCCAGCCCATGTTCGTCGAAAAATCTGCGCTGCCGATTCTGCCGACTTTGCCGATTTCGTCGGCGCTGCCGATTCCAACACTGCCCGCCGTGCCTGAACCAGCGCTGTTTCGTCAGCGTGTCCCCTCGACAAATTTTCCTGCCTGGCCTGGACAGTCCATCGTCCAGCCCATGTTCGTCGAAAAATCTGCGCTGCCGATTTTCCCCGACGAACCTGCAGCCGCACAAATCTGCGCTGCCG
>NC_084853.1:11738392-11740892 GCF_951802175.1 Populus nigra
TTCAGATCGCGCCAAGTCGAACCCATGACCTGCTCAAGCCATCGTGCGCTGCCGAATTCGCATCTGCGTGTAGGCTGCCATTCCACGCGGCAGCCCCTGTTTTCGTCAGCGTGCCCCCCTGACGAATTTTCCTGCCTGGCCCAGTCCAGCGTCCAGCCCCTGTTCGTCGAAAAATCTGCGCTGCCGATTTTCCACGCGGCAGCCCCTCTTTTCGTCAGCGTGCCCCCCTGACGAATTTTCCTGCCTGGCCCGGCCGGTCCAGCCCCTGTTCGTCGAAAAATCTGCGCTGCCGATTTTCCACTCCGCAGCCCCTGTTTTCGTCAGCGTGCCCCCCTGACGAATTTTCCTGCCTGGCCCGGCCGGTCCAGCATCCAGCCCCTGTTCGTCGAAAAATCTGCGCTGCCGATTTTCCACGCGGCAGCCCCTGTTTTCCTCAGCGTGCCCCCCTGACGAATGTTCGTCGAAAAATCTGCGCTGCCGATTTTCCACGCGGCAGCCCCTCTTTTCGTCAGCGTGCCCCCCTGACGAATGTTCGTCGAAAAATCTGCGCTGCCGATTTTCCACGCGGCAGCCCCTCTTTTCGTCAGCGTGCCCCCTGACGAATTTTCCTGCCTGGCCCAGTCCAGCGTCCAGCCCCTGTTCGTCGAAAAATCTGCGCTGCCGATTTTCCACGCGGCAGCCCCTCTTTTCGTCAGCGTGCCCCCCTGACGAATTTTCCTGCCTGGCCCGGCCAGTCCAGCCCCTGTTCGTCGAAAAATCTGCGCTGCCGATTTTCCACGCGGCAGCCCCTCTTTTCGTCAGCGTGCCCCCCTGACGAATTTTCCTGCCTGGCCCGGCCGGTCCAGCCCCTGTTCGTCGAAAAATCTGCGCTGCCGATTTTCCACTCCGCAGCCCCTGTTTTCGTCAGCGTGGCCCCCTGACGAATTTTCCTGCCTGGCCCGGCCAGTCCAGCGCCCAGCCCCTGTTCGTCGAAAAATCTGCGCTGCCGATTTTCCCCGACGAACCTGCAGCTGCACAAATCCGCGCCGCCACTGCCCCATTGTCTGGACCAACAGTCTTTTCCATCAAGCCCTGGACTATAAATCGTCCAGACTCATCGCCAGCACCCGCTGCCGATTCTGCCGACTTTGCCGATTTCGTCGGCGCTGCCGATTCCAACACTGCACCCACCGTGTCTAAACCAGCGCTGTTTCGTCAGCGTGTCCCCTTGATGAATTTCCCTGCCTGGCCTGGACAGTCCATCTTCCAGCCCATGTTCATCGAAAAATCTGCGCTGCCGATTTCCCCGACGAACCTGCAGCTGCACAAATCTGCGCTGCCGATTTCCCCCCCTGTCGGCATGGCTGCCGCTGCCCCGATGTCCAGACCAACAGTCTTTTTTGTCGACTTTGCCGATTTTGTTCGCGCTGCCGATTCCAACACTACCCCCTGCATCCAAACCAGCATTGTTTCGTCAGCTCTTCCCCTGACGATTTTAGCCCTGTAACAAACAGTAGGCCTCCAATCCCGCCAACGGGAGCCAAGTTGATAGGGAAGAGAATTGAATGACGCGCCTGGTCCTCGCACCCCGCCACCCGAGGGGCCTTTTTCCCGGCAGCCTCTGAAAAACTCTAGCTTTCACGGTCCTCGCCGCCCCTCACCACCATGGCAGGCCTCTAATCCCACCCATCAGCAGTTGTAGCCGATAGGGCAGTGATTTGAATGACGCGTCGCGGGCCGCCGGGTCATCTCACCCGGCCATTAATTGGAGCGTTTTTGGCTGGCCGAGGATGGGGGGATGGATCTCTTCTTCCGAAAAAGCAAACAGTACATCGGGAGTTATGTTGACGGGGCATGGAATTGAATGACCCGTCACGGGCCGCCGGGTCATCTCACCCGGCCATCCCGGGGAGCGTTTTTCCCGGCAGCATCGGGGAAACTCTTGCTTTCACTGCCCGCTGCCCAAGTCCCCACTCGCATCGGCCCCCCGCGCCAACAAGCCAACGCTGCCGAATCGGCAGACACTGCTGCCGAATCTGCCGACACTGCCCCGCGGGCTGCCACTGCCCCAGTGTCTAAACCAGCGGTCTTTCTCGTCGAGCCTTGGACTATCCAGTCCGTCCTGACTCATCGCCAGCACCTGCTGCCGATTCTGCCGACTTTGCCGATTTTCTCGGCGCTGCCGATTCCAACACTGCCCGCCGTGCCTGAACCAGCGCTGTTTCGTCAGCGTGTCCCCTCGACGAATTTTCCTGCCTGGCCTGGACAGTCCACCGTCCAGCCCGTGTTCGTCGAAAAATCTGCGCTGCCGATTCTGCCGACTTTGCCGATTTCGTCGGCGCTGCCGATTCCAACACTGCCCGCCGTGCCTGAACCAGCGCTGTTTCGTCAGCGTGTCCCCTCGACAAATTTTCCTGCCTGGCCTGGACAGTCCATCGCCCAGCCCATGTTCGTCGCAAAATCTGCGCTGCCGATTTTCCCCGACGAACCTGCAGCCGCACAAATCTGCGCTGCCGAATCT
>NC_084853.1:11750892-11753392 GCF_951802175.1 Populus nigra
GGCCCCTGCAGCGCCTAGCCTCTCCCACGCGGGGGGCAGGCCAGAACGCGGGGGGCCAGGGCCCGAAGGCAGCCCCCCCGCGGGCGAGAGAGCAAGCCAGCAGGGGCTGTCGCCTGCCGCGGCCAGCGACGTCGGGCTGGCCCCTGCCGCGGCCAGCGATGTCGGGCTGTCGCCTGCCGCGGCCAGCGACGTCGGGCTGGCCCCTGCAGCGCCTAGCCTCTCCCACGCGGGGGGCAGGCCAGAACGCGGGGGGCCAGGGCCCGAAGGCAGCCCCCCCGCGGGCGAGAGAGCAAGCCAGCAGGGGCTGTCCGCGCGTCGCGCAGCGCGGCATGGCTGCGGGGGCCGCGCGCGCGCGCCCAAGCGCCCAAGGGCCCCCAAGGGCCCCAGGCCCTCAGGCCCCAGCGCCCCAGCGCCCAGCGCGGGCGGGCGCGCGCGCGCGTGTGGTCTTTGAGGGGCGCCGGCCTGGTGGCTCCCTAAAGAGCAATAAGTGTCATTGCAGCTCTGGCAGGGGGAGACACTACTAGGTCCCAGCTGTCACCCCCCCTCTAAAAAATTCATTTCTTGGTATTTTGAGCTGAAATTTTGCACAGAGGTTGGCAAAAATCCAATCCACCTTCATTAATTTTCCCAGAATTTTTCGAGGTCGGGAAGTATTTGTTTTAATTTTCCTACCATTAGAAATCGAGTAAATCCGCAAAACTAGGAACCGGCCCGGAATGACCCCAAATTCAGTGGGCAGCCTCATAAAAATATGGCTGATTTTACTGGATTGGTTTCATGTGGAAAGCACGACGTTTTCTTGTAGGAATGCGGGAACCCCGGCAGCTCGCCTGCCGCGGCCAGCGACGTCGGGGACGCTGGCCTGCGCTGTCGAGCCCGCGAGGGCTGTCTCCGCGGCAGGCCCCCCCTGAACGGGGCACGACAGGCCACCGCGCTGGCTCGTCCAGCGTCGACAGTCCCTCGTCCAGGTTTCAGATCGCGCCAAGTCGAACCCATGACCTGCTCAAGCCATCGTGCGCTGCCGAATTCGCATCTGCGTGTAGGCTGCCATTCCACGCGGCAGCCCCTGTTTTCGTCAGCGTGCCCCCCTGACGAATTTTCCTGCCTGGCCCAGTCCAGCGTCCAGCCCCTGTTCGTCGAAAAATCTGCGCTGCCGATTTTCCACGCGGCAGCCCCTCTTTTCGTCAGCGTGCCCCCCTGACGAATTTTCCTGCCTGGCCCGGCCGGTCCAGCCCCTGTTCGTCGAAAAATCTGCGCTGCCGATTTTCCACTCCGCAGCCCCTGTTTTCGTCAGCGTGCCCCCCTGACGAATTTTCCTGCCTGGCCCGGCCGGTCCAGCATCCAGCCCCTGTTCGTCGAAAAATCTGCGCTGCCGATTTTCCACGCGGCAGCCCCTGTTTTCCTCAGCGTGCCCCCCTGACGAATGTTCGTCGAAAAATCTGCGCTGCCGATTTTCCACGCGGCAGCCCCTCTTTTCGTCAGCGTGCCCCCCTGACGAATGTTCGTCGAAAAATCTGCGCTGCCGATTTTCCACGCGGCAGCCCCTCTTTTCGTCAGCGTGCCCCCTGACGAATTTTCCTGCCTGGCCCAGTCCAGCGTCCAGCCCCTGTTCGTCGAAAAATCTGCGCTGCCGATTTTCCACGCGGCAGCCCCTCTTTTCGTCAGCGTGCCCCCCTGACGAATTTTCCTGCCTGGCCCGGCCAGTCCAGCCCCTGTTCGTCGAAAAATCTGCGCTGCCGATTTTCCACGCGGCAGCCCCTCTTTTCGTCAGCGTGCCCCCCTGACGAATTTTCCTGCCTGGCCCGGCCGGTCCAGCCCCTGTTCGTCGAAAAATCTGCGCTGCCGATTTTCCACTCCGCAGCCCCTGTTTTCGTCAGCGTGGCCCCCTGACGAATTTTCCTGCCTGGCCCGGCCAGTCCAGCGCCCAGCCCCTGTTCGTCGAAAAATCTGCGCTGCCGATTTTCCCCGACGAACCTGCAGCTGCACAAATCCGCGCCGCCACTGCCCCATTGTCTGGACCAACAGTCTTTTCCATCAAGCCCTGGACTATAAATCGTCCAGACTCATCGCCAGCACCCGCTGCCGATTCTGCCGACTTTGCCGATTTCGTCGGCGCTGCCGATTCCAACACTGCACCCACCGTGTCTAAACCAGCGCTGTTTCGTCAGCGTGTCCCCTTGATGAATTTCCCTGCCTGGCCTGGACAGTCCATCTTCCAGCCCATGTTCATCGAAAAATCTGCGCTGCCGATTTCCCCGACGAACCTGCAGCTGCACAAATCTGCGCTGCCGATTTCCCCCCCTGTCGGCATGGCTGCCGCTGCCCCGATGTCCAGACCAACAGTCTTTTTTGTCGACTTTGCCGATTTTGTTCGCGCTGCCGATTCCAACACTACCCCCTGCATCCAAACCAGCATTGTTTCGTCAGCTCTTCCCCTGACGATTTTAGCCCTGTAACAAACAGTAGGCCTCCAATCCCGCCAACGGGAGCCAAGTTGATA
>NC_084853.1:11763392-11768392 GCF_951802175.1 Populus nigra
AACGCATGGGCGCGCGGACGGCAATTTAATGCCACGCCCACGCCAGCGTAGAGCTCTCCTCGCAATCCCCAAGCTCGGCGGTCCGCACCAGCCGCGTCGGCCAGGCCTCCGACTTGCGAGCAGGGGCAGCGGCCACCGCCGCCGTGACGTCGCGGCAAGCAGACAGCCGCGCAGCAGCTGCCAGCACCTTGGCACAAGCACGGCAAATGAATGCCACGCGCACGCCGCGGATAAGCAGCCCCAACGCGCCCGACGGCTTGGAGCGGGTCCCGAAGACGGTGGCCGGAATCGGGTCGTCGCCGGCCGGAAAACGGGTCATCGATGCCGGCAATACTTCGGGCCATGAGGCCCCCCACCTTAGTCCGAGTTTAGCAACAGCCCACATATCCCCCGCGGCAGGCCTATGGGCGCCAGGCCAGCGCGCCCCATGGCCAGTCAGGGGGCACCCCCCTAAAGAGCAATAAGTGTCATTGAAGCTCTGGCAGGGGGAGACACTACTAGGTCCCAGCTGTCACCCCCCCTCTAAAAAATTCATTTCTTGGTATTTTGAGCTGAAATTTTGCACAGAGGTTGGCAAAAATCCAATCCAACTTTATTAATTTTTCCAGAATTTTTCGAGGTCGGGAAGTATTTTTTTTTATTTTCCTACCATTAAAAATCGAGGAAATCGGAAAAAATAGGAACCGGCTCGGAATGACCCCAAATTCAGTGGGCAGCCTCATAAAAATATGGCTGATTTTACTGGATTGATTTCATGTGGAAAGCACGACGTTTTGTTGTAGGAATGCGGGAACCCCGGCGGGGGGCCTGCCGCGGCCAGCGACGTCGGGCTGGCCCCTGCAGCGCCTAGCCTCTCCCACGCGGGGGGCAGGCCAGAGCGCGGGGGGCCAGGGCCCGAAGGCAGCCCCCCCGCGGGCGAGAGAGCAAGCCAGCAGGGGCTGTCGCCTGCCGCGGCCAGCGACGTCGTGCTGGCCCCTGCAGCGCCTAGCCTCTCCCACGCGGGGGGCAGGCCAGAACGCGGGGGGCCAGGGCCCGAAGGCAGCCCCCCCGCGGGCGAGAGAGCAAGCCAGCAGGGGCTGTCGCCTGCCGCGGCCAGCGACGTCGGGCTGGCCCCTGCCGCGGCCAGCGATGTCGGGCTGTCGCCTGCCGCGGCCAGCGACGTCGGGCTGGCCCCTGCAGCGCCTAGCCTCTCCCACGCGGGGGGCAGGCCAGAACGCGGGGGGCCAGGGCCCGAAGGCAGCCCCCCCGCGGGCGAGAGAGCAAGCCAGCAGGGGCTGTCCGCGCGTCGCGCAGCGCGGCATGGCTGCGGGGGCCGCGCGCGCGCGCCCAAGCGCCCAAGGGCCCCCAAGGGCCCCAGGCCCTCAGGCCCCAGCGCCCCAGCGCCCAGCGCGGGCGGGCGCGCGCGCGCGTGTGGTCTTTGAGGGGCGCCGGCCTGGTGGCTCCCTAAAGAGCAATAAGTGTCATTGCAGCTCTGGCAGGGGGAGACACTACTAGGTCCCAGCTGTCACCCCCCCTCTAAAAAATTCATTTCTTGGTATTTTGAGCTGAAATTTTGCACAGAGGTTGGCAAAAATCCAATCCACCTTCATTAATTTTCCCAGAATTTTTCGAGGTCGGGAAGTATTTGTTTTAATTTTCCTACCATTAGAAATCGAGTAAATCCGCAAAACTAGGAACCGGCCCGGAATGACCCCAAATTCAGTGGGCAGCCTCATAAAAATATGGCTGATTTTACTGGATTGGTTTCATGTGGAAAGCACGACGTTTTCTTGTAGGAATGCGGGAACCCCGGCAGCTCGCCTGCCGCGGCCAGCGACGTCGGGGACGCTGGCCTGCGCTGTCGAGCCCGCGAGGGCTGTCTCCGCGGCAGGCCCCCCCTGAACGGGGCACGACAGGCCACCGCGCTGGCTCGTCCAGCGTCGACAGTCCCTCGTCCAGGTTTCAGATCGCGCCAAGTCGAACCCATGACCTGCTCAAGCCATCGTGCGCTGCCGAATTCGCATCTGCGTGTAGGCTGCCATTCCACGCGGCAGCCCCTGTTTTCGTCAGCGTGCCCCCCTGACGAATTTTCCTGCCTGGCCCAGTCCAGCGTCCAGCCCCTGTTCGTCGAAAAATCTGCGCTGCCGATTTTCCACGCGGCAGCCCCTCTTTTCGTCAGCGTGCCCCCCTGACGAATTTTCCTGCCTGGCCCGGCCGGTCCAGCCCCTGTTCGTCGAAAAATCTGCGCTGCCGATTTTCCACTCCGCAGCCCCTGTTTTCGTCAGCGTGCCCCCCTGACGAATTTTCCTGCCTGGCCCGGCCGGTCCAGCATCCAGCCCCTGTTCGTCGAAAAATCTGCGCTGCCGATTTTCCACGCGGCAGCCCCTGTTTTCCTCAGCGTGCCCCCCTGACGAATGTTCGTCGAAAAATCTGCGCTGCCGATTTTCCACGCGGCAGCCCCTCTTTTCGTCAGCGTGCCCCCCTGACGAATGTTCGTCGAAAAATCTGCGCTGCCGATTTTCCACGCGGCAGCCCCTCTTTTCGTCAGCGTGCCCCCTGACGAATTTTCCTGCCTGGCCCAGTCCAGCGTCCAGCCCCTGTTCGTCGAAAAATCTGCGCTGCCGATTTTCCACGCGGCAGCCCCTCTTTTCGTCAGCGTGCCCCCCTGACGAATTTTCCTGCCTGGCCCGGCCAGTCCAGCCCCTGTTCGTCGAAAAATCTGCGCTGCCGATTTTCCACGCGGCAGCCCCTCTTTTCGTCAGCGTGCCCCCCTGACGAATTTTCCTGCCTGGCCCGGCCGGTCCAGCCCCTGTTCGTCGAAAAATCTGCGCTGCCGATTTTCCACTCCGCAGCCCCTGTTTTCGTCAGCGTGGCCCCCTGACGAATTTTCCTGCCTGGCCCGGCCAGTCCAGCGCCCAGCCCCTGTTCGTCGAAAAATCTGCGCTGCCGATTTTCCCCGACGAACCTGCAGCTGCACAAATCCGCGCCGCCACTGCCCCATTGTCTGGACCAACAGTCTTTTCCATCAAGCCCTGGACTATAAATCGTCCAGACTCATCGCCAGCACCCGCTGCCGATTCTGCCGACTTTGCCGATTTCGTCGGCGCTGCCGATTCCAACACTGCACCCACCGTGTCTAAACCAGCGCTGTTTCGTCAGCGTGTCCCCTTGATGAATTTCCCTGCCTGGCCTGGACAGTCCATCTTCCAGCCCATGTTCATCGAAAAATCTGCGCTGCCGATTTCCCCGACGAACCTGCAGCTGCACAAATCTGCGCTGCCGATTTCCCCCCCTGTCGGCATGGCTGCCGCTGCCCCGATGTCCAGACCAACAGTCTTTTTTGTCGACTTTGCCGATTTTGTTCGCGCTGCCGATTCCAACACTACCCCCTGCATCCAAACCAGCATTGTTTCGTCAGCTCTTCCCCTGACGATTTTAGCCCTGTAACAAACAGTAGGCCTCCAATCCCGCCAACGGGAGCCAAGTTGATAGGGAAGAGAATTGAATGACGCGCCTGGTCCTCGCACCCCGCCACCCGAGGGGCCTTTTTCCCGGCAGCCTCTGAAAAACTCTAGCTTTCACGGTCCTCGCCGCCCCTCACCACCATGGCAGGCCTCTAATCCCACCCATCAGCAGTTGTAGCCGATAGGGCAGTGATTTGAATGACGCGTCGCGGGCCGCCGGGTCATCTCACCCGGCCATTAATTGGAGCGTTTTTGGCTGGCCGAGGATGGGGGGATGGATCTCTTCTTCCGAAAAAGCAAACAGTACATCGGGAGTTATGTTGACGGGGCATGGAATTGAATGACCCGTCACGGGCCGCCGGGTCATCTCACCCGGCCATCCCGGGGAGCGTTTTTCCCGGCAGCATCGGGGAAACTCTTGCTTTCACTGCCCGCTGCCCAAGTCCCCACTCGCATCGGCCCCCCGCGCCAACAAGCCAACGCTGCCGAATCGGCAGACACTGCTGCCGAATCTGCCGACACTGCCCCGCGGGCTGCCACTGCCCCAGTGTCTAAACCAGCGGTCTTTCTCGTCGAGCCTTGGACTATCCAGTCCGTCCTGACTCATCGCCAGCACCTGCTGCCGATTCTGCCGACTTTGCCGATTTTCTCGGCGCTGCCGATTCCAACACTGCCCGCCGTGCCTGAACCAGCGCTGTTTCGTCAGCGTGTCCCCTCGACGAATTTTCCTGCCTGGCCTGGACAGTCCACCGTCCAGCCCGTGTTCGTCGAAAAATCTGCGCTGCCGATTCTGCCGACTTTGCCGATTTCGTCGGCGCTGCCGATTCCAACACTGCCCGCCGTGCCTGAACCAGCGCTGTTTCGTCAGCGTGTCCCCTCGACAAATTTTCCTGCCTGGCCTGGACAGTCCATCGCCCAGCCCATGTTCGTCGCAAAATCTGCGCTGCCGATTTTCCCCGACGAACCTGCAGCCGCACAAATCTGCGCTGCCGAATCTGCCGACACTGCCCCGCGGGCTGCCACTGCCCCAGTGTCTAAACCAGCAGTCTTTCTCGTCGAGCGTTGGACTATCCAGCCCGTCCAGACCCATCGCCAGCACCCGCTGCCGATTCTGCCGACTTTGCCGATTTCGTCGGCGCTGCCGATTCCACCACTGCCCGCCGTGCCTGAACCAGCGCTGTTTCGTCAGCGTGTCCCCTCGATGAATTTTCCTGCATGGCCCGGCCAGTCCAGCGTCCAGCCCATGTTCGTCGAAAAATCTGCGCTGCCGATTCTGCCGACTTTGCCGATTTCGTCGGCGCTGCCGATTCCAACACTGCCCGCCGTGCCTGAACCAGCGCTGTTTCGTCAGCGTGTCCCCTCGACAAATTTTCCTGCCTGGCCTGGACAGTCCATCGCCCAGCCCATGTTCGTCGCAAAATCTGCGCTGCCGATTTTCCCCGACGAACCTGCAGCCGCACAAATCTGCGCTGCCGAATCTGCCGACACTGTCCCGCGGGCTGCCACTGCCCCAGTGTCTAAACCAGCAGTCTTTCTCGTCGAGCCTTGGACTATCCA
>NC_084853.1:11778392-11780892 GCF_951802175.1 Populus nigra
TCGTCAGCGTGTCCCCTTGATGAATTTCCCTGCCTGGCCTGGACAGTCCATCTTCCAGCCCATGTTCATCGAAAAATCTGCGCTGCCGATTTCCCCGACGAACCTGCAGCTGCACAAATCTGCGCTGCCGATTTCCCCCCCTGTCGGCATGGCTGCCGCTGCCCCGATGTCCAGACCAACAGTCTTTTTTGTCGACTTTGCCGATTTTGTTCGCGCTGCCGATTCCAACACTACCCCCTGCATCCAAACCAGCATTGTTTCGTCAGCTCTTCCCCTGACGATTTTAGCCCTGTAACAAACAGTAGGCCTCCAATCCCGCCAACGGGAGCCAAGTTGATAGGGAAGAGAATTGAATGACGCGCCTGGTCCTCGCACCCCGCCACCCGAGGGGCCTTTTTCCCGGCAGCCTCTGAAAAACTCTAGCTTTCACGGTCCTCGCCGCCCCTCACCACCATGGCAGGCCTCTAATCCCACCCATCAGCAGTTGTAGCCGATAGGGCAGTGATTTGAATGACGCGTCGCGGGCCGCCGGGTCATCTCACCCGGCCATTAATTGGAGCGTTTTTGGCTGGCCGAGGATGGGGGGATGGATCTCTTCTTCCGAAAAAGCAAACAGTACATCGGGAGTTATGTTGACGGGGCATGGAATTGAATGACCCGTCACGGGCCGCCGGGTCATCTCACCCGGCCATCCCGGGGAGCGTTTTTCCCGGCAGCATCGGGGAAACTCTTGCTTTCACTGCCCGCTGCCCAAGTCCCCACTCGCATCGGCCCCCCGCGCCAACAAGCCAACGCTGCCGAATCGGCAGACACTGCTGCCGAATCTGCCGACACTGCCCCGCGGGCTGCCACTGCCCCAGTGTCTAAACCAGCGGTCTTTCTCGTCGAGCCTTGGACTATCCAGTCCGTCCTGACTCATCGCCAGCACCTGCTGCCGATTCTGCCGACTTTGCCGATTTTCTCGGCGCTGCCGATTCCAACACTGCCCGCCGTGCCTGAACCAGCGCTGTTTCGTCAGCGTGTCCCCTCGACGAATTTTCCTGCCTGGCCTGGACAGTCCACCGTCCAGCCCGTGTTCGTCGAAAAATCTGCGCTGCCGATTCTGCCGACTTTGCCGATTTCGTCGGCGCTGCCGATTCCAACACTGCCCGCCGTGCCTGAACCAGCGCTGTTTCGTCAGCGTGTCCCCTCGACAAATTTTCCTGCCTGGCCTGGACAGTCCATCGCCCAGCCCATGTTCGTCGCAAAATCTGCGCTGCCGATTTTCCCCGACGAACCTGCAGCCGCACAAATCTGCGCTGCCGAATCTGCCGACACTGCCCCGCGGGCTGCCACTGCCCCAGTGTCTAAACCAGCAGTCTTTCTCGTCGAGCGTTGGACTATCCAGCCCGTCCAGACCCATCGCCAGCACCCGCTGCCGATTCTGCCGACTTTGCCGATTTCGTCGGCGCTGCCGATTCCACCACTGCCCGCCGTGCCTGAACCAGCGCTGTTTCGTCAGCGTGTCCCCTCGATGAATTTTCCTGCATGGCCCGGCCAGTCCAGCGTCCAGCCCATGTTCGTCGAAAAATCTGCGCTGCCGATTCTGCCGACTTTGCCGATTTCGTCGGCGCTGCCGATTCCAACACTGCCCGCCGTGCCTGAACCAGCGCTGTTTCGTCAGCGTGTCCCCTCGACAAATTTTCCTGCCTGGCCTGGACAGTCCATCGCCCAGCCCATGTTCGTCGCAAAATCTGCGCTGCCGATTTTCCCCGACGAACCTGCAGCCGCACAAATCTGCGCTGCCGAATCTGCCGACACTGTCCCGCGGGCTGCCACTGCCCCAGTGTCTAAACCAGCAGTCTTTCTCGTCGAGCCTTGGACTATCCAGCCCGTCCAGACCCATCGCCAGCACCCGCTGCCGATTCTGCCGACTTTGCCGATTTCGTCGGCGCTGCCGATTCCACCACTGCCCGCCGTGCCTGAACCAGCGCTGTTTCGTCAGCGTGTCCCCTCGATGAATTTTCCTGCATGGCCCGGCCAGTCCAGCGTCCAGCCCATGTTCGTCGAAAAATCTGCGCTGCCGATTCTGCCGACTTTGCCGATTTCGTCGGCGCTGCCGATTCCAACACTGCCCGCCGTGCCTGAACCAGCGCTGTTTCGTCAGCGTGTCCCCTCGACAAATTTTCCTGCCTGGCCTGGACAGTCCATCGTCCAGCCCATGTTCGTCGAAAAATCTGCGCTGCCGATTTTCCCCGACGAACCTGCAGCCGCACAAATCTGCGCTGCCGAATCTGCCAACACTGTCCCGCGGGCTGCCACTGCCCCAGTGTCTCAACCTGCGGTCTTTCTCGTCGAGCCTTGGACTATCCAGCCCGTCCAGACCCATCGCCAGCACCCGCTGCCAATTCTGCCGACTTTGCCGGTTTCATCGGCGCTGCCGATTCCAACACTGCGCCCACCGTGTCTAAACCAGCGCTGTTTCTTCAGCGTGTCCCCTCGATGAATTTTCCTGCATGGC
>NC_084853.1:11790892-11793392 GCF_951802175.1 Populus nigra
TGCCCCCCTGACGAATTTTCCTGCCTGGCCCGGCCGGTCCAGCCCCTGTTCGTCGAAAAATCTGCGCTGCCGATTTTCCACTCCGCAGCCCCTGTTTTCGTCAGCGTGCCCCCCTGACGAATTTTCCTGCCTGGCCCGGCCGGTCCAGCATCCAGCCCCTGTTCGTCGAAAAATCTGCGCTGCCGATTTTCCACGCGGCAGCCCCTGTTTTCCTCAGCGTGCCCCCCTGACGAATGTTCGTCGAAAAATCTGCGCTGCCGATTTTCCACGCGGCAGCCCCTCTTTTCGTCAGCGTGCCCCCCTGACGAATGTTCGTCGAAAAATCTGCGCTGCCGATTTTCCACGCGGCAGCCCCTCTTTTCGTCAGCGTGCCCCCTGACGAATTTTCCTGCCTGGCCCAGTCCAGCGTCCAGCCCCTGTTCGTCGAAAAATCTGCGCTGCCGATTTTCCACGCGGCAGCCCCTCTTTTCGTCAGCGTGCCCCCCTGACGAATTTTCCTGCCTGGCCCGGCCAGTCCAGCCCCTGTTCGTCGAAAAATCTGCGCTGCCGATTTTCCACGCGGCAGCCCCTCTTTTCGTCAGCGTGCCCCCCTGACGAATTTTCCTGCCTGGCCCGGCCGGTCCAGCCCCTGTTCGTCGAAAAATCTGCGCTGCCGATTTTCCACTCCGCAGCCCCTGTTTTCGTCAGCGTGGCCCCCTGACGAATTTTCCTGCCTGGCCCGGCCAGTCCAGCGCCCAGCCCCTGTTCGTCGAAAAATCTGCGCTGCCGATTTTCCCCGACGAACCTGCAGCTGCACAAATCCGCGCCGCCACTGCCCCATTGTCTGGACCAACAGTCTTTTCCATCAAGCCCTGGACTATAAATCGTCCAGACTCATCGCCAGCACCCGCTGCCGATTCTGCCGACTTTGCCGATTTCGTCGGCGCTGCCGATTCCAACACTGCACCCACCGTGTCTAAACCAGCGCTGTTTCGTCAGCGTGTCCCCTTGATGAATTTCCCTGCCTGGCCTGGACAGTCCATCTTCCAGCCCATGTTCATCGAAAAATCTGCGCTGCCGATTTCCCCGACGAACCTGCAGCTGCACAAATCTGCGCTGCCGATTTCCCCCCCTGTCGGCATGGCTGCCGCTGCCCCGATGTCCAGACCAACAGTCTTTTTTGTCGACTTTGCCGATTTTGTTCGCGCTGCCGATTCCAACACTACCCCCTGCATCCAAACCAGCATTGTTTCGTCAGCTCTTCCCCTGACGATTTTAGCCCTGTAACAAACAGTAGGCCTCCAATCCCGCCAACGGGAGCCAAGTTGATAGGGAAGAGAATTGAATGACGCGCCTGGTCCTCGCACCCCGCCACCCGAGGGGCCTTTTTCCCGGCAGCCTCTGAAAAACTCTAGCTTTCACGGTCCTCGCCGCCCCTCACCACCATGGCAGGCCTCTAATCCCACCCATCAGCAGTTGTAGCCGATAGGGCAGTGATTTGAATGACGCGTCGCGGGCCGCCGGGTCATCTCACCCGGCCATTAATTGGAGCGTTTTTGGCTGGCCGAGGATGGGGGGATGGATCTCTTCTTCCGAAAAAGCAAACAGTACATCGGGAGTTATGTTGACGGGGCATGGAATTGAATGACCCGTCACGGGCCGCCGGGTCATCTCACCCGGCCATCCCGGGGAGCGTTTTTCCCGGCAGCATCGGGGAAACTCTTGCTTTCACTGCCCGCTGCCCAAGTCCCCACTCGCATCGGCCCCCCGCGCCAACAAGCCAACGCTGCCGAATCGGCAGACACTGCTGCCGAATCTGCCGACACTGCCCCGCGGGCTGCCACTGCCCCAGTGTCTAAACCAGCGGTCTTTCTCGTCGAGCCTTGGACTATCCAGTCCGTCCTGACTCATCGCCAGCACCTGCTGCCGATTCTGCCGACTTTGCCGATTTTCTCGGCGCTGCCGATTCCAACACTGCCCGCCGTGCCTGAACCAGCGCTGTTTCGTCAGCGTGTCCCCTCGACGAATTTTCCTGCCTGGCCTGGACAGTCCACCGTCCAGCCCGTGTTCGTCGAAAAATCTGCGCTGCCGATTCTGCCGACTTTGCCGATTTCGTCGGCGCTGCCGATTCCAACACTGCCCGCCGTGCCTGAACCAGCGCTGTTTCGTCAGCGTGTCCCCTCGACAAATTTTCCTGCCTGGCCTGGACAGTCCATCGCCCAGCCCATGTTCGTCGCAAAATCTGCGCTGCCGATTTTCCCCGACGAACCTGCAGCCGCACAAATCTGCGCTGCCGAATCTGCCGACACTGCCCCGCGGGCTGCCACTGCCCCAGTGTCTAAACCAGCAGTCTTTCTCGTCGAGCGTTGGACTATCCAGCCCGTCCAGACCCATCGCCAGCACCCGCTGCCGATTCTGCCGACTTTGCCGATTTCGTCGGCGCTGCCGATTCCACCACTGCCCGCCGTGCCTGAACCAGCGCTGTTTCGTCAGCGTGTCCCCTCGATGAATTTTCCTGCAT
>NC_084853.1:11803392-11805892 GCF_951802175.1 Populus nigra
TCCCACGCGGGGGGCAGGCCAGAACGCGGGGGGCCAGGGCCCGAAGGCAGCCCCCCCGCGGGCGAGAGAGCAAGCCAGCAGGGGCTGTCCGCGCGTCGCGCAGCGCGGCATGGCTGCGGGGGCCGCGCGCGCTGCCGATTTTCCCCGACGAACCTGCAGCTGCACAAATCCGCGCCGCCACTGCCCCATTGTCTGGACCAACAGTCTTTTCCATCAAGCCCTGGACTATAAATCGTCCAGACTCATCGCCAGCACCCGCTGCCGATTCTGCCGACTTTGCCGATTTCGTCGGCGCTGCCGATTCCAACACTGCACCCACCGTGTCTAAACCAGCGCTGTTTCGTCAGCGTGTCCCCTTGATGAATTTCCCTGCCTGGCCTGGACAGTCCATCTTCCAGCCCATGTTCATCGAAAAATCTGCGCTGCCGATTTCCCCGACGAACCTGCAGCTGCACAAATCTGCGCTGCCGATTTCCCCCCCTGTCGGCATGGCTGCCGCTGCCCCGATGTCCAGACCAACAGTCTTTTTTGTCGACTTTGCCGATTTTGTTCGCGCTGCCGATTCCAACACTACCCCCTGCATCCAAACCAGCATTGTTTCGTCAGCTCTTCCCCTGACGATTTTAGCCCTGTAACAAACAGTAGGCCTCCAATCCCGCCAACGGGAGCCAAGTTGATAGGGAAGAGAATTGAATGACGCGCCTGGTCCTCGCACCCCGCCACCCGAGGGGCCTTTTTCCCGGCAGCCTCTGAAAAACTCTAGCTTTCACGGTCCTCGCCGCCCCTCACCACCATGGCAGGCCTCTAATCCCACCCATCAGCAGTTGTAGCCGATAGGGCAGTGATTTGAATGACGCGTCGCGGGCCGCCGGGTCATCTCACCCGGCCATTAATTGGAGCGTTTTTGGCTGGCCGAGGATGGGGGGATGGATCTCTTCTTCCGAAAAAGCAAACAGTACATCGGGAGTTATGTTGACGGGGCATGGAATTGAATGACCCGTCACGGGCCGCCGGGTCATCTCACCCGGCCATCCCGGGGAGCGTTTTTCCCGGCAGCATCGGGGAAACTCTTGCTTTCACTGCCCGCTGCCCAAGTCCCCACTCGCATCGGCCCCCCGCGCCAACAAGCCAACGCTGCCGAATCGGCAGACACTGCTGCCGAATCTGCCGACACTGCCCCGCGGGCTGCCACTGCCCCAGTGTCTAAACCAGCGGTCTTTCTCGTCGAGCCTTGGACTATCCAGTCCGTCCTGACTCATCGCCAGCACCTGCTGCCGATTCTGCCGACTTTGCCGATTTTCTCGGCGCTGCCGATTCCAACACTGCCCGCCGTGCCTGAACCAGCGCTGTTTCGTCAGCGTGTCCCCTCGACGAATTTTCCTGCCTGGCCTGGACAGTCCACCGTCCAGCCCGTGTTCGTCGAAAAATCTGCGCTGCCGATTCTGCCGACTTTGCCGATTTCGTCGGCGCTGCCGATTCCAACACTGCCCGCCGTGCCTGAACCAGCGCTGTTTCGTCAGCGTGTCCCCTCGACAAATTTTCCTGCCTGGCCTGGACAGTCCATCGCCCAGCCCATGTTCGTCGCAAAATCTGCGCTGCCGATTTTCCCCGACGAACCTGCAGCCGCACAAATCTGCGCTGCCGAATCTGCCGACACTGCCCCGCGGGCTGCCACTGCCCCAGTGTCTAAACCAGCAGTCTTTCTCGTCGAGCGTTGGACTATCCAGCCCGTCCAGACCCATCGCCAGCACCCGCTGCCGATTCTGCCGACTTTGCCGATTTCGTCGGCGCTGCCGATTCCACCACTGCCCGCCGTGCCTGAACCAGCGCTGTTTCGTCAGCGTGTCCCCTCGATGAATTTTCCTGCATGGCCCGGCCAGTCCAGCGTCCAGCCCATGTTCGTCGAAAAATCTGCGCTGCCGATTCTGCCGACTTTGCCGATTTCGTCGGCGCTGCCGATTCCAACACTGCCCGCCGTGCCTGAACCAGCGCTGTTTCGTCAGCGTGTCCCCTCGACAAATTTTCCTGCCTGGCCTGGACAGTCCATCGCCCAGCCCATGTTCGTCGCAAAATCTGCGCTGCCGATTTTCCCCGACGAACCTGCAGCCGCACAAATCTGCGCTGCCGAATCTGCCGACACTGCCCCGCGGGCTGCCACTGCCCCAGTGTCTAAACCAGCAGTCTTTCTCGTCGAGCCTTGGACTATCCAGCCCGTCCAGACCCATCGCCAGCACCCGCTGCCGATTCTGCCGACTTTGCCGATTTCGTCGGCGCTGCCGATTCCACCACTGCCCGCCGTGCCTGAACCAGCGCTGTTTCGTCAGCGTGTCCCCTCGATGAATTTTCCTGCATGGCCCGGCCAGTCCAGCGTCCAGCCCATGTTCGTCGAAAAATCTGCGCTGCCGATTCTGCCGACTTTGCCGATTTCGTCGGCGCTGCCGATTCCAACACTGCCCGCCGTGCCTGAACCAGCGCTGTTTCGTCAGCGTGTCCCCTCGAC
>NC_084853.1:11815892-11818392 GCF_951802175.1 Populus nigra
GGCCCCCAAGGGCCCCAGGCCCTCAGGCCCCAGCGCCCCAGCGCCCAGCGCGGGCGGGCGCGCGCGCGCGTGTGGTCTTTGAGGGGCGCCGGCCTGGTGGCTCCCTAAAGAGCAATAAGTGTCATTGCAGCTCTGGCAGGGGGAGACACTACTAGGTCCCAGCTGTCACCCCCCCTCTAAAAAATTCATTTCTTGGTATTTTGAGCTGAAATTTTGCACAGAGGTTGGCAAAAATCCAATCCACCTTCATTAATTTTCCCAGAATTTTTCGAGGTCGGGAAGTATTTGTTTTAATTTTCCTACCATTAGAAATCGAGTAAATCCGCAAAACTAGGAACCGGCCCGGAATGACCCCAAATTCAGTGGGCAGCCTCATAAAAATATGGCTGATTTTACTGGATTGGTTTCATGTGGAAAGCACGACGTTTTCTTGTAGGAATGCGGGAACCCCGGCAGCTCGCCTGCCGCGGCCAGCGACGTCGGGGACGCTGGCCTGCGCTGTCGAGCCCGCGAGGGCTGTCTCCGCGGCAGGCCCCCCCTGAACGGGGCACGACAGGCCACCGCGCTGGCTCGTCCAGCGTCGACAGTCCCTCGTCCAGGTTTCAGATCGCGCCAAGTCGAACCCATGACCTGCTCAAGCCATCGTGCGCTGCCGAATTCGCATCTGCGTGTAGGCTGCCATTCCACGCGGCAGCCCCTGTTTTCGTCAGCGTGCCCCCCTGACGAATTTTCCTGCCTGGCCCAGTCCAGCGTCCAGCCCCTGTTCGTCGAAAAATCTGCGCTGCCGATTTTCCACGCGGCAGCCCCTCTTTTCGTCAGCGTGCCCCCCTGACGAATTTTCCTGCCTGGCCCGGCCGGTCCAGCCCCTGTTCGTCGAAAAATCTGCGCTGCCGATTTTCCACTCCGCAGCCCCTGTTTTCGTCAGCGTGCCCCCCTGACGAATTTTCCTGCCTGGCCCGGCCGGTCCAGCATCCAGCCCCTGTTCGTCGAAAAATCTGCGCTGCCGATTTTCCACGCGGCAGCCCCTGTTTTCCTCAGCGTGCCCCCCTGACGAATGTTCGTCGAAAAATCTGCGCTGCCGATTTTCCACGCGGCAGCCCCTCTTTTCGTCAGCGTGCCCCCCTGACGAATGTTCGTCGAAAAATCTGCGCTGCCGATTTTCCACGCGGCAGCCCCTCTTTTCGTCAGCGTGCCCCCTGACGAATTTTCCTGCCTGGCCCAGTCCAGCGTCCAGCCCCTGTTCGTCGAAAAATCTGCGCTGCCGATTTTCCACGCGGCAGCCCCTCTTTTCGTCAGCGTGCCCCCCTGACGAATTTTCCTGCCTGGCCCGGCCAGTCCAGCCCCTGTTCGTCGAAAAATCTGCGCTGCCGATTTTCCACGCGGCAGCCCCTCTTTTCGTCAGCGTGCCCCCCTGACGAATTTTCCTGCCTGGCCCGGCCGGTCCAGCCCCTGTTCGTCGAAAAATCTGCGCTGCCGATTTTCCACTCCGCAGCCCCTGTTTTCGTCAGCGTGGCCCCCTGACGAATTTTCCTGCCTGGCCCGGCCAGTCCAGCGCCCAGCCCCTGTTCGTCGAAAAATCTGCGCTGCCGATTTTCCCCGACGAACCTGCAGCTGCACAAATCCGCGCCGCCACTGCCCCATTGTCTGGACCAACAGTCTTTTCCATCAAGCCCTGGACTATAAATCGTCCAGACTCATCGCCAGCACCCGCTGCCGATTCTGCCGACTTTGCCGATTTCGTCGGCGCTGCCGATTCCAACACTGCACCCACCGTGTCTAAACCAGCGCTGTTTCGTCAGCGTGTCCCCTTGATGAATTTCCCTGCCTGGCCTGGACAGTCCATCTTCCAGCCCATGTTCATCGAAAAATCTGCGCTGCCGATTTCCCCGACGAACCTGCAGCTGCACAAATCTGCGCTGCCGATTTCCCCCCCTGTCGGCATGGCTGCCGCTGCCCCGATGTCCAGACCAACAGTCTTTTTTGTCGACTTTGCCGATTTTGTTCGCGCTGCCGATTCCAACACTACCCCCTGCATCCAAACCAGCATTGTTTCGTCAGCTCTTCCCCTGACGATTTTAGCCCTGTAACAAACAGTAGGCCTCCAATCCCGCCAACGGGAGCCAAGTTGATAGGGAAGAGAATTGAATGACGCGCCTGGTCCTCGCACCCCGCCACCCGAGGGGCCTTTTTCCCGGCAGCCTCTGAAAAACTCTAGCTTTCACGGTCCTCGCCGCCCCTCACCACCATGGCAGGCCTCTAATCCCACCCATCAGCAGTTGTAGCCGATAGGGCAGTGATTTGAATGACGCGTCGCGGGCCGCCGGGTCATCTCACCCGGCCATTAATTGGAGCGTTTTTGGCTGGCCGAGGATGGGGGGATGGATCTCTTCTTCCGAAAAAGCAAACAGTACATCGGGAGTTATGTTGACGGGGCATGGAATTGAATGACCCGTCACGGGCCGCCGGGTCATCTCACCCGGCCATCCCGGGGAGCGTTTTT
>NC_084853.1:11828392-11833392 GCF_951802175.1 Populus nigra
TAGCAACAGCCCACATATCCCCCGCGGCAGGCCTATGGGCGCCAGGCCAGCGCGCCCCATGGCCAGTCAGGGGGCACCCCCCTAAAGAGCAATAAGTGTCATTGAAGCTCTGGCAGGGGGAGACACTACTAGGTCCCAGCTGTCACCCCCCCTCTAAAAATTTCATTTCTTGGTATTTTGAGCTGAAATTTTGCACAGAGGTTGGCAAAAATCCAATCCAACTTTATTAATTTTTCCAGAATTTTTCGAGGTCGGGAAGTATTTTTTTTTATTTTCCTACCATTAAAAATCGAGGAAATCGGAAAAAATAGGAACCGGCTCGGAATGACCCCAAATTCAGTGGGCAGCCTCATAAAAATATGGCTGATTTTACTGGATTGATTTCATGTGGAAAGCACGACGTTTTGTTGTAGGAATGCGGGAACCCCGGCGGGGGGCCTGCCGCGGCCAGCGACGTCGGGCTGGCCCCTGCAGCGCCTAGCCTCTCCCACGCGGGGGGCAGGCCAGAGCGCGGGGGGCCAGGGCCCGAAGGCAGCCCCCCCGCGGGCGAGAGAGCAAGCCAGCAGGGGCTGTCGCCTGCCGCGGCCAGCGACGTCGTGCTGGCCCCTGCAGCGCCTAGCCTCTCCCACGCGGGGGGCAGGCCAGAACGCGGGGGGCCAGGGCCCGAAGGCAGCCCCCCCGCGGGCGAGAGAGCAAGCCAGCAGGGGCTGTCGCCTGCCGCGGCCAGCGACGTCGGGCTGGCCCCTGCCGCGGCCAGCGATGTCGGGCTGTCGCCTGCCGCGGCCAGCGACGTCGGGCTGGCCCCTGCAGCGCCTAGCCTCTCCCACGCGGGGGGCAGGCCAGAACGCGGGGGGCCAGGGCCCGAAGGCAGCCCCCCCGCGGGCGAGAGAGCAAGCCAGCAGGGGCTGTCCGCGCGTCGCGCAGCGCGGCATGGCTGCGGGGGCCGCGCGCGCGCGCCCAAGCGCCCAAGGGCCCCCAAGGGCCCCAGGCCCTCAGGCCCCAGCGCCCCAGCGCCCAGCGCGGGCGGGCGCGCGCGCGCGTGTGGTCTTTGAGGGGCGCCGGCCTGGTGGCTCCCTAAAGAGCAATAAGTGTCATTGCAGCTCTGGCAGGGGGAGACACTACTAGGTCCCAGCTGTCACCCCCCCTCTAAAAAATTCATTTCTTGGTATTTTGAGCTGAAATTTTGCACAGAGGTTGGCAAAAATCCAATCCACCTTCATTAATTTTCCCAGAATTTTTCGAGGTCGGGAAGTATTTGTTTTAATTTTCCTACCATTAGAAATCGAGTAAATCCGCAAAACTAGGAACCGGCCCGGAATGACCCCAAATTCAGTGGGCAGCCTCATAAAAATATGGCTGATTTTACTGGATTGGTTTCATGTGGAAAGCACGACGTTTTCTTGTAGGAATGCGGGAACCCCGGCAGCTCGCCTGCCGCGGCCAGCGACGTCGGGGACGCTGGCCTGCGCTGTCGAGCCCGCGAGGGCTGTCTCCGCGGCAGGCCCCCCCTGAACGGGGCACGACAGGCCACCGCGCTGGCTCGTCCAGCGTCGACAGTCCCTCGTCCAGGTTTCAGATCGCGCCAAGTCGAACCCATGACCTGCTCAAGCCATCGTGCGCTGCCGAATTCGCATCTGCGTGTAGGCTGCCATTCCACGCGGCAGCCCCTGTTTTCGTCAGCGTGCCCCCCTGACGAATTTTCCTGCCTGGCCCAGTCCAGCGTCCAGCCCCTGTTCGTCGAAAAATCTGCGCTGCCGATTTTCCACGCGGCAGCCCCTCTTTTCGTCAGCGTGCCCCCCTGACGAATTTTCCTGCCTGGCCCGGCCGGTCCAGCCCCTGTTCGTCGAAAAATCTGCGCTGCCGATTTTCCACTCCGCAGCCCCTGTTTTCGTCAGCGTGCCCCCCTGACGAATTTTCCTGCCTGGCCCGGCCGGTCCAGCATCCAGCCCCTGTTCGTCGAAAAATCTGCGCTGCCGATTTTCCACGCGGCAGCCCCTGTTTTCCTCAGCGTGCCCCCCTGACGAATGTTCGTCGAAAAATCTGCGCTGCCGATTTTCCACGCGGCAGCCCCTCTTTTCGTCAGCGTGCCCCCCTGACGAATGTTCGTCGAAAAATCTGCGCTGCCGATTTTCCACGCGGCAGCCCCTCTTTTCGTCAGCGTGCCCCCTGACGAATTTTCCTGCCTGGCCCAGTCCAGCGTCCAGCCCCTGTTCGTCGAAAAATCTGCGCTGCCGATTTTCCACGCGGCAGCCCCTCTTTTCGTCAGCGTGCCCCCCTGACGAATTTTCCTGCCTGGCCCGGCCAGTCCAGCCCCTGTTCGTCGAAAAATCTGCGCTGCCGATTTTCCACGCGGCAGCCCCTCTTTTCGTCAGCGTGCCCCCCTGACGAATTTTCCTGCCTGGCCCGGCCGGTCCAGCCCCTGTTCGTCGAAAAATCTGCGCTGCCGATTTTCCACTCCGCAGCCCCTGTTTTCGTCAGCGTGGCCCCCTGACGAATTTTCCTGCCTGGCCCGGCCAGTCCAGCGCCCAGCCCCTGTTCGTCGAAAAATCTGCGCTGCCGATTTTCCCCGACGAACCTGCAGCTGCACAAATCCGCGCCGCCACTGCCCCATTGTCTGGACCAACAGTCTTTTCCATCAAGCCCTGGACTATAAATCGTCCAGACTCATCGCCAGCACCCGCTGCCGATTCTGCCGACTTTGCCGATTTCGTCGGCGCTGCCGATTCCAACACTGCACCCACCGTGTCTAAACCAGCGCTGTTTCGTCAGCGTGTCCCCTTGATGAATTTCCCTGCCTGGCCTGGACAGTCCATCTTCCAGCCCATGTTCATCGAAAAATCTGCGCTGCCGATTTCCCCGACGAACCTGCAGCTGCACAAATCTGCGCTGCCGATTTCCCCCCCTGTCGGCATGGCTGCCGCTGCCCCGATGTCCAGACCAACAGTCTTTTTTGTCGACTTTGCCGATTTTGTTCGCGCTGCCGATTCCAACACTACCCCCTGCATCCAAACCAGCATTGTTTCGTCAGCTCTTCCCCTGACGATTTTAGCCCTGTAACAAACAGTAGGCCTCCAATCCCGCCAACGGGAGCCAAGTTGATAGGGAAGAGAATTGAATGACGCGCCTGGTCCTCGCACCCCGCCACCCGAGGGGCCTTTTTCCCGGCAGCCTCTGAAAAACTCTAGCTTTCACGGTCCTCGCCGCCCCTCACCACCATGGCAGGCCTCTAATCCCACCCATCAGCAGTTGTAGCCGATAGGGCAGTGATTTGAATGACGCGTCGCGGGCCGCCGGGTCATCTCACCCGGCCATTAATTGGAGCGTTTTTGGCTGGCCGAGGATGGGGGGATGGATCTCTTCTTCCGAAAAAGCAAACAGTACATCGGGAGTTATGTTGACGGGGCATGGAATTGAATGACCCGTCACGGGCCGCCGGGTCATCTCACCCGGCCATCCCGGGGAGCGTTTTTCCCGGCAGCATCGGGGAAACTCTTGCTTTCACTGCCCGCTGCCCAAGTCCCCACTCGCATCGGCCCCCCGCGCCAACAAGCCAACGCTGCCGAATCGGCAGACACTGCTGCCGAATCTGCCGACACTGCCCCGCGGGCTGCCACTGCCCCAGTGTCTAAACCAGCGGTCTTTCTCGTCGAGCCTTGGACTATCCAGTCCGTCCTGACTCATCGCCAGCACCTGCTGCCGATTCTGCCGACTTTGCCGATTTTCTCGGCGCTGCCGATTCCAACACTGCCCGCCGTGCCTGAACCAGCGCTGTTTCGTCAGCGTGTCCCCTCGACGAATTTTCCTGCCTGGCCTGGACAGTCCACCGTCCAGCCCGTGTTCGTCGAAAAATCTGCGCTGCCGATTCTGCCGACTTTGCCGATTTCGTCGGCGCTGCCGATTCCAACACTGCCCGCCGTGCCTGAACCAGCGCTGTTTCGTCAGCGTGTCCCCTCGACAAATTTTCCTGCCTGGCCTGGACAGTCCATCGCCCAGCCCATGTTCGTCGCAAAATCTGCGCTGCCGATTTTCCCCGACGAACCTGCAGCCGCACAAATCTGCGCTGCCGAATCTGCCGACACTGCCCCGCGGGCTGCCACTGCCCCAGTGTCTAAACCAGCAGTCTTTCTCGTCGAGCGTTGGACTATCCAGCCCGTCCAGACCCATCGCCAGCACCCGCTGCCGATTCTGCCGACTTTGCCGATTTCGTCGGCGCTGCCGATTCCACCACTGCCCGCCGTGCCTGAACCAGCGCTGTTTCGTCAGCGTGTCCCCTCGATGAATTTTCCTGCATGGCCCGGCCAGTCCAGCGTCCAGCCCATGTTCGTCGAAAAATCTGCGCTGCCGATTCTGCCGACTTTGCCGATTTCGTCGGCGCTGCCGATTCCAACACTGCCCGCCGTGCCTGAACCAGCGCTGTTTCGTCAGCGTGTCCCCTCGACAAATTTTCCTGCCTGGCCTGGACAGTCCATCGCCCAGCCCATGTTCGTCGCAAAATCTGCGCTGCCGATTTTCCCCGACGAACCTGCAGCCGCACAAATCTGCGCTGCCGAATCTGCCGACACTGTCCCGCGGGCTGCCACTGCCCCAGTGTCTAAACCAGCAGTCTTTCTCGTCGAGCCTTGGACTATCCAGCCCGTCCAGACCCATCGCCAGCACCCGCTGCCGATTCTGCCGACTTTGCCGATTTCGTCGGCGCTGCCGATTCCACCACTGCCCGCCGTGCCTGAACCAGCGCTGTTTCGTCAGCGTGTCCCCTCGATGAATTTTCCTGCATGGCCCGGCCAGTCCAGCGTCCAGCCCATGTTCGTCGAAAAATCTGCGCTGCCGATTCTGCCGACTTTGCCGATTTCGTCGGCGCTGCCGATTCCAACACTGCCCGCCGTGCCTGAACCAGCGCTGTTTCGTCAGCGTGTCCCCTCGACAAATTTTCCTGCCTGGCCTGGACAGTCCA
Organism: Populus nigra; assembly: GCF_951802175.1. NCBI lineage: Eukaryota > Viridiplantae > Streptophyta > Magnoliopsida > Malpighiales > Salicaceae > Populus > Populus nigra. Next base: position 11,833,344 of record NC_084853.1, read on the forward strand.
TCGTCCAGCCCATGTTCGTCGAAAAATCTGCGCTGCCGATTTTCCCCGA
>NC_084853.1:11843392-11845892 GCF_951802175.1 Populus nigra
CCCGGCCGGTCCAGCCCCTGTTCGTCGAAAAATCTGCGCTGCCGATTTTCCACTCCGCAGCCCCTGTTTTCGTCAGCGTGCCCCCCTGACGAATTTTCCTGCCTGGCCCGGCCGGTCCAGCATCCAGCCCCTGTTCGTCGAAAAATCTGCGCTGCCGATTTTCCACGCGGCAGCCCCTGTTTTCCTCAGCGTGCCCCCCTGACGAATGTTCGTCGAAAAATCTGCGCTGCCGATTTTCCACGCGGCAGCCCCTCTTTTCGTCAGCGTGCCCCCCTGACGAATGTTCGTCGAAAAATCTGCGCTGCCGATTTTCCACGCGGCAGCCCCTCTTTTCGTCAGCGTGCCCCCTGACGAATTTTCCTGCCTGGCCCAGTCCAGCGTCCAGCCCCTGTTCGTCGAAAAATCTGCGCTGCCGATTTTCCACGCGGCAGCCCCTCTTTTCGTCAGCGTGCCCCCCTGACGAATTTTCCTGCCTGGCCCGGCCAGTCCAGCCCCTGTTCGTCGAAAAATCTGCGCTGCCGATTTTCCACGCGGCAGCCCCTCTTTTCGTCAGCGTGCCCCCCTGACGAATTTTCCTGCCTGGCCCGGCCGGTCCAGCCCCTGTTCGTCGAAAAATCTGCGCTGCCGATTTTCCACTCCGCAGCCCCTGTTTTCGTCAGCGTGGCCCCCTGACGAATTTTCCTGCCTGGCCCGGCCAGTCCAGCGCCCAGCCCCTGTTCGTCGAAAAATCTGCGCTGCCGATTTTCCCCGACGAACCTGCAGCTGCACAAATCCGCGCCGCCACTGCCCCATTGTCTGGACCAACAGTCTTTTCCATCAAGCCCTGGACTATAAATCGTCCAGACTCATCGCCAGCACCCGCTGCCGATTCTGCCGACTTTGCCGATTTCGTCGGCGCTGCCGATTCCAACACTGCACCCACCGTGTCTAAACCAGCGCTGTTTCGTCAGCGTGTCCCCTTGATGAATTTCCCTGCCTGGCCTGGACAGTCCATCTTCCAGCCCATGTTCATCGAAAAATCTGCGCTGCCGATTTCCCCGACGAACCTGCAGCTGCACAAATCTGCGCTGCCGATTTCCCCCCCTGTCGGCATGGCTGCCGCTGCCCCGATGTCCAGACCAACAGTCTTTTTTGTCGACTTTGCCGATTTTGTTCGCGCTGCCGATTCCAACACTACCCCCTGCATCCAAACCAGCATTGTTTCGTCAGCTCTTCCCCTGACGATTTTAGCCCTGTAACAAACAGTAGGCCTCCAATCCCGCCAACGGGAGCCAAGTTGATAGGGAAGAGAATTGAATGACGCGCCTGGTCCTCGCACCCCGCCACCCGAGGGGCCTTTTTCCCGGCAGCCTCTGAAAAACTCTAGCTTTCACGGTCCTCGCCGCCCCTCACCACCATGGCAGGCCTCTAATCCCACCCATCAGCAGTTGTAGCCGATAGGGCAGTGATTTGAATGACGCGTCGCGGGCCGCCGGGTCATCTCACCCGGCCATTAATTGGAGCGTTTTTGGCTGGCCGAGGATGGGGGGATGGATCTCTTCTTCCGAAAAAGCAAACAGTACATCGGGAGTTATGTTGACGGGGCATGGAATTGAATGACCCGTCACGGGCCGCCGGGTCATCTCACCCGGCCATCCCGGGGAGCGTTTTTCCCGGCAGCATCGGGGAAACTCTTGCTTTCACTGCCCGCTGCCCAAGTCCCCACTCGCATCGGCCCCCCGCGCCAACAAGCCAACGCTGCCGAATCGGCAGACACTGCTGCCGAATCTGCCGACACTGCCCCGCGGGCTGCCACTGCCCCAGTGTCTAAACCAGCGGTCTTTCTCGTCGAGCCTTGGACTATCCAGTCCGTCCTGACTCATCGCCAGCACCTGCTGCCGATTCTGCCGACTTTGCCGATTTTCTCGGCGCTGCCGATTCCAACACTGCCCGCCGTGCCTGAACCAGCGCTGTTTCGTCAGCGTGTCCCCTCGACGAATTTTCCTGCCTGGCCTGGACAGTCCACCGTCCAGCCCGTGTTCGTCGAAAAATCTGCGCTGCCGATTCTGCCGACTTTGCCGATTTCGTCGGCGCTGCCGATTCCAACACTGCCCGCCGTGCCTGAACCAGCGCTGTTTCGTCAGCGTGTCCCCTCGACAAATTTTCCTGCCTGGCCTGGACAGTCCATCGCCCAGCCCATGTTCGTCGCAAAATCTGCGCTGCCGATTTTCCCCGACGAACCTGCAGCCGCACAAATCTGCGCTGCCGAATCTGCCGACACTGCCCCGCGGGCTGCCACTGCCCCAGTGTCTAAACCAGCAGTCTTTCTCGTCGAGCGTTGGACTATCCAGCCCGTCCAGACCCATCGCCAGCACCCGCTGCCGATTCTGCCGACTTTGCCGATTTCGTCGGCGCTGCCGATTCCACCACTGCCCGCCGTGCCTGAACCAGCGCTGTTTCGTCAGCGTGTCCCCTCGATGAATTTTCCTGCATGGCCCGGCCAGTCCAGCGTCCAGCCCAT
>NC_084853.1:11858392-11860892 GCF_951802175.1 Populus nigra
AGCCCCTCTTTTCGTCAGCGTGCCCCCCTGACGAATTTTCCTGCCTGGCCCGGCCGGTCCAGCCCCTGTTCGTCGAAAAATCTGCGCTGCCGATTTTCCACTCCGCAGCCCCTGTTTTCGTCAGCGTGCCCCCCTGACGAATTTTCCTGCCTGGCCCGGCCGGTCCAGCATCCAGCCCCTGTTCGTCGAAAAATCTGCGCTGCCGATTTTCCACGCGGCAGCCCCTGTTTTCCTCAGCGTGCCCCCCTGACGAATGTTCGTCGAAAAATCTGCGCTGCCGATTTTCCACGCGGCAGCCCCTCTTTTCGTCAGCGTGCCCCCCTGACGAATGTTCGTCGAAAAATCTGCGCTGCCGATTTTCCACGCGGCAGCCCCTCTTTTCGTCAGCGTGCCCCCTGACGAATTTTCCTGCCTGGCCCAGTCCAGCGTCCAGCCCCTGTTCGTCGAAAAATCTGCGCTGCCGATTTTCCACGCGGCAGCCCCTCTTTTCGTCAGCGTGCCCCCCTGACGAATTTTCCTGCCTGGCCCGGCCAGTCCAGCCCCTGTTCGTCGAAAAATCTGCGCTGCCGATTTTCCACGCGGCAGCCCCTCTTTTCGTCAGCGTGCCCCCCTGACGAATTTTCCTGCCTGGCCCGGCCGGTCCAGCCCCTGTTCGTCGAAAAATCTGCGCTGCCGATTTTCCACTCCGCAGCCCCTGTTTTCGTCAGCGTGGCCCCCTGACGAATTTTCCTGCCTGGCCCGGCCAGTCCAGCGCCCAGCCCCTGTTCGTCGAAAAATCTGCGCTGCCGATTTTCCCCGACGAACCTGCAGCTGCACAAATCCGCGCCGCCACTGCCCCATTGTCTGGACCAACAGTCTTTTCCATCAAGCCCTGGACTATAAATCGTCCAGACTCATCGCCAGCACCCGCTGCCGATTCTGCCGACTTTGCCGATTTCGTCGGCGCTGCCGATTCCAACACTGCACCCACCGTGTCTAAACCAGCGCTGTTTCGTCAGCGTGTCCCCTTGATGAATTTCCCTGCCTGGCCTGGACAGTCCATCTTCCAGCCCATGTTCATCGAAAAATCTGCGCTGCCGATTTCCCCGACGAACCTGCAGCTGCACAAATCTGCGCTGCCGATTTCCCCCCCTGTCGGCATGGCTGCCGCTGCCCCGATGTCCAGACCAACAGTCTTTTTTGTCGACTTTGCCGATTTTGTTCGCGCTGCCGATTCCAACACTACCCCCTGCATCCAAACCAGCATTGTTTCGTCAGCTCTTCCCCTGACGATTTTAGCCCTGTAACAAACAGTAGGCCTCCAATCCCGCCAACGGGAGCCAAGTTGATAGGGAAGAGAATTGAATGACGCGCCTGGTCCTCGCACCCCGCCACCCGAGGGGCCTTTTTCCCGGCAGCCTCTGAAAAACTCTAGCTTTCACGGTCCTCGCCGCCCCTCACCACCATGGCAGGCCTCTAATCCCACCCATCAGCAGTTGTAGCCGATAGGGCAGTGATTTGAATGACGCGTCGCGGGCCGCCGGGTCATCTCACCCGGCCATTAATTGGAGCGTTTTTGGCTGGCCGAGGATGGGGGGATGGATCTCTTCTTCCGAAAAAGCAAACAGTACATCGGGAGTTATGTTGACGGGGCATGGAATTGAATGACCCGTCACGGGCCGCCGGGTCATCTCACCCGGCCATCCCGGGGAGCGTTTTTCCCGGCAGCATCGGGGAAACTCTTGCTTTCACTGCCCGCTGCCCAAGTCCCCACTCGCATCGGCCCCCCGCGCCAACAAGCCAACGCTGCCGAATCGGCAGACACTGCTGCCGAATCTGCCGACACTGCCCCGCGGGCTGCCACTGCCCCAGTGTCTAAACCAGCGGTCTTTCTCGTCGAGCCTTGGACTATCCAGTCCGTCCTGACTCATCGCCAGCACCTGCTGCCGATTCTGCCGACTTTGCCGATTTTCTCGGCGCTGCCGATTCCAACACTGCCCGCCGTGCCTGAACCAGCGCTGTTTCGTCAGCGTGTCCCCTCGACGAATTTTCCTGCCTGGCCTGGACAGTCCACCGTCCAGCCCGTGTTCGTCGAAAAATCTGCGCTGCCGATTCTGCCGACTTTGCCGATTTCGTCGGCGCTGCCGATTCCAACACTGCCCGCCGTGCCTGAACCAGCGCTGTTTCGTCAGCGTGTCCCCTCGACAAATTTTCCTGCCTGGCCTGGACAGTCCATCGCCCAGCCCATGTTCGTCGCAAAATCTGCGCTGCCGATTTTCCCCGACGAACCTGCAGCCGCACAAATCTGCGCTGCCGAATCTGCCGACACTGCCCCGCGGGCTGCCACTGCCCCAGTGTCTAAACCAGCAGTCTTTCTCGTCGAGCGTTGGACTATCCAGCCCGTCCAGACCCATCGCCAGCACCCGCTGCCGATTCTGCCGACTTTGCCGATTTCGTCGGCGCTGCCGATTCCACCACTGCCCGCCGTGCCTGAACCAGCGCTGTTTCGTCAGCGTGTCCC
>NC_084853.1:11870892-11875892 GCF_951802175.1 Populus nigra
CCCCTGCAGCGCCTAGCCTCTCCCACGCGGGGGGCAGGCCAGAACGCGGGGGGCCAGGGCCCGAAGGCAGCCCCCCCGCGGGCGAGAGAGCAAGCCAGCAGGGGCTGTCCGCGCGTCGCGCAGCGCGGCATGGCTGCGGGGGCCGCGCGCGCGCGCCCAAGCGCCCAAGGGCCCCCAAGGGCCCCAGGCCCTCAGGCCCCAGCGCCCCAGCGCCCAGCGCGGGCGGGCGCGCGCGCGCGTGTGGTCTTTGAGGGGCGCCGGCCTGGTGGCTCCCTAAAGAGCAATAAGTGTCATTGCAGCTCTGGCAGGGGGAGACACTACTAGGTCCCAGCTGTCACCCCCCCTCTAAAAAATTCATTTCTTGGTATTTTGAGCTGAAATTTTGCACAGAGGTTGGCAAAAATCCAATCCACCTTCATTAATTTTCCCAGAATTTTTCGAGGTCGGGAAGTATTTGTTTTAATTTTCCTACCATTAGAAATCGAGTAAATCCGCAAAACTAGGAACCGGCCCGGAATGACCCCAAATTCAGTGGGCAGCCTCATAAAAATATGGCTGATTTTACTGGATTGGTTTCATGTGGAAAGCACGACGTTTTCTTGTAGGAATGCGGGAACCCCGGCAGCTCGCCTGCCGCGGCCAGCGACGTCGGGGACGCTGGCCTGCGCTGTCGAGCCCGCGAGGGCTGTCTCCGCGGCAGGCCCCCCCTGAACGGGGCACGACAGGCCACCGCGCTGGCTCGTCCAGCGTCGACAGTCCCTCGTCCAGGTTTCAGATCGCGCCAAGTCGAACCCATGACCTGCTCAAGCCATCGTGCGCTGCCGAATTCGCATCTGCGTGTAGGCTGCCATTCCACGCGGCAGCCCCTGTTTTCGTCAGCGTGCCCCCCTGACGAATTTTCCTGCCTGGCCCAGTCCAGCGTCCAGCCCCTGTTCGTCGAAAAATCTGCGCTGCCGATTTTCCACGCGGCAGCCCCTCTTTTCGTCAGCGTGCCCCCCTGACGAATTTTCCTGCCTGGCCCGGCCGGTCCAGCCCCTGTTCGTCGAAAAATCTGCGCTGCCGATTTTCCACTCCGCAGCCCCTGTTTTCGTCAGCGTGCCCCCCTGACGAATTTTCCTGCCTGGCCCGGCCGGTCCAGCATCCAGCCCCTGTTCGTCGAAAAATCTGCGCTGCCGATTTTCCACGCGGCAGCCCCTGTTTTCCTCAGCGTGCCCCCCTGACGAATGTTCGTCGAAAAATCTGCGCTGCCGATTTTCCACGCGGCAGCCCCTCTTTTCGTCAGCGTGCCCCCCTGACGAATGTTCGTCGAAAAATCTGCGCTGCCGATTTTCCACGCGGCAGCCCCTCTTTTCGTCAGCGTGCCCCCTGACGAATTTTCCTGCCTGGCCCAGTCCAGCGTCCAGCCCCTGTTCGTCGAAAAATCTGCGCTGCCGATTTTCCACGCGGCAGCCCCTCTTTTCGTCAGCGTGCCCCCCTGACGAATTTTCCTGCCTGGCCCGGCCAGTCCAGCCCCTGTTCGTCGAAAAATCTGCGCTGCCGATTTTCCACGCGGCAGCCCCTCTTTTCGTCAGCGTGCCCCCCTGACGAATTTTCCTGCCTGGCCCGGCCGGTCCAGCCCCTGTTCGTCGAAAAATCTGCGCTGCCGATTTTCCACTCCGCAGCCCCTGTTTTCGTCAGCGTGGCCCCCTGACGAATTTTCCTGCCTGGCCCGGCCAGTCCAGCGCCCAGCCCCTGTTCGTCGAAAAATCTGCGCTGCCGATTTTCCCCGACGAACCTGCAGCTGCACAAATCCGCGCCGCCACTGCCCCATTGTCTGGACCAACAGTCTTTTCCATCAAGCCCTGGACTATAAATCGTCCAGACTCATCGCCAGCACCCGCTGCCGATTCTGCCGACTTTGCCGATTTCGTCGGCGCTGCCGATTCCAACACTGCACCCACCGTGTCTAAACCAGCGCTGTTTCGTCAGCGTGTCCCCTTGATGAATTTCCCTGCCTGGCCTGGACAGTCCATCTTCCAGCCCATGTTCATCGAAAAATCTGCGCTGCCGATTTCCCCGACGAACCTGCAGCTGCACAAATCTGCGCTGCCGATTTCCCCCCCTGTCGGCATGGCTGCCGCTGCCCCGATGTCCAGACCAACAGTCTTTTTTGTCGACTTTGCCGATTTTGTTCGCGCTGCCGATTCCAACACTACCCCCTGCATCCAAACCAGCATTGTTTCGTCAGCTCTTCCCCTGACGATTTTAGCCCTGTAACAAACAGTAGGCCTCCAATCCCGCCAACGGGAGCCAAGTTGATAGGGAAGAGAATTGAATGACGCGCCTGGTCCTCGCACCCCGCCACCCGAGGGGCCTTTTTCCCGGCAGCCTCTGAAAAACTCTAGCTTTCACGGTCCTCGCCGCCCCTCACCACCATGGCAGGCCTCTAATCCCACCCATCAGCAGTTGTAGCCGATAGGGCAGTGATTTGAATGACGCGTCGCGGGCCGCCGGGTCATCTCACCCGGCCATTAATTGGAGCGTTTTTGGCTGGCCGAGGATGGGGGGATGGATCTCTTCTTCCGAAAAAGCAAACAGTACATCGGGAGTTATGTTGACGGGGCATGGAATTGAATGACCCGTCACGGGCCGCCGGGTCATCTCACCCGGCCATCCCGGGGAGCGTTTTTCCCGGCAGCATCGGGGAAACTCTTGCTTTCACTGCCCGCTGCCCAAGTCCCCACTCGCATCGGCCCCCCGCGCCAACAAGCCAACGCTGCCGAATCGGCAGACACTGCTGCCGAATCTGCCGACACTGCCCCGCGGGCTGCCACTGCCCCAGTGTCTAAACCAGCGGTCTTTCTCGTCGAGCCTTGGACTATCCAGTCCGTCCTGACTCATCGCCAGCACCTGCTGCCGATTCTGCCGACTTTGCCGATTTTCTCGGCGCTGCCGATTCCAACACTGCCCGCCGTGCCTGAACCAGCGCTGTTTCGTCAGCGTGTCCCCTCGACGAATTTTCCTGCCTGGCCTGGACAGTCCACCGTCCAGCCCGTGTTCGTCGAAAAATCTGCGCTGCCGATTCTGCCGACTTTGCCGATTTCGTCGGCGCTGCCGATTCCAACACTGCCCGCCGTGCCTGAACCAGCGCTGTTTCGTCAGCGTGTCCCCTCGACAAATTTTCCTGCCTGGCCTGGACAGTCCATCGCCCAGCCCATGTTCGTCGCAAAATCTGCGCTGCCGATTTTCCCCGACGAACCTGCAGCCGCACAAATCTGCGCTGCCGAATCTGCCGACACTGCCCCGCGGGCTGCCACTGCCCCAGTGTCTAAACCAGCAGTCTTTCTCGTCGAGCGTTGGACTATCCAGCCCGTCCAGACCCATCGCCAGCACCCGCTGCCGATTCTGCCGACTTTGCCGATTTCGTCGGCGCTGCCGATTCCACCACTGCCCGCCGTGCCTGAACCAGCGCTGTTTCGTCAGCGTGTCCCCTCGATGAATTTTCCTGCATGGCCCGGCCAGTCCAGCGTCCAGCCCATGTTCGTCGAAAAATCTGCGCTGCCGATTCTGCCGACTTTGCCGATTTCGTCGGCGCTGCCGATTCCAACACTGCCCGCCGTGCCTGAACCAGCGCTGTTTCGTCAGCGTGTCCCCTCGACAAATTTTCCTGCCTGGCCTGGACAGTCCATCGCCCAGCCCATGTTCGTCGCAAAATCTGCGCTGCCGATTTTCCCCGACGAACCTGCAGCCGCACAAATCTGCGCTGCCGAATCTGCCGACACTGCCCCGCGGGCTGCCACTGCCCCAGTGTCTAAACCAGCAGTCTTTCTCGTCGAGCGTTGGACTATCCAGCCCGTCCAGACCCATCGCCAGCACCCGCTGCCGATTCTGCCGACTTTGCCGATTTCGTCGGCGCTGCCGATTCCACCACTGCCCGCCGTGCCTGAACCAGCGCTGTTTCGTCAGCGTGTCCCCTCGATGAATTTTCCTGCATGGCCCGGCCAGTCCAGCGTCCAGCCCATGTTCGTCGAAAAATCTGCGCTGCCGATTCTGCCGACTTTGCCGATTTCGTCGGCGCTGCCGATTCCAACACTGCCCGCCGTGCCTGAACCAGCGCTGTTTCGTCAGCGTGTCCCCTCGACAAATTTTCCTGCCTGGCCTGGACAGTCCATCGCCCAGCCCATGTTCGTCGCAAAATCTGCGCTGCCGATTTTCCCCGACGAACCTGCAGCCGCACAAATCTGCGCTGCCGAATCTGCCGACACTGTCCCGCGGGCTGCCACTGCCCCAGTGTCTAAACCAGCAGTCTTTCTCGTCGAGCCTTGGACTATCCAGCCCGTCCAGACCCATCGCCAGCACCCGCTGCCGATTCTGCCGACTTTGCCGATTTCGTCGGCGCTGCCGATTCCACCACTGCCCGCCGTGCCTGAACCAGCGCTGTTTCGTCAGCGTGTCCCCTCGATGAATTTTCCTGCATGGCCCGGCCAGTCCAGCGTCCAGCCCATGTTCGTCGAAAAATCTGCGCTGCCGATTCTGCCGACTTTGCCGATTTCGTCGGCGCTGCCGATTCCAACACTGCCCGCCGTGCCTGAACCAGCGCTGTTTCGTCAGCGTGTCCCCTCGACAAATTTTCCTGCCTGGCCTGGACAGTCCATCGTCCAGCCCATGTTCGTCGAAAAATCTGCGCTGCCGATTTTCCCCGACGAACCTGCAGCCGCACAAATCTGCGCTGCCGAATCTGCCAACACTGTCCCGCGGGCTGCCACTGCCCCAGTGTCTCAACCTGCGGTCTTTCTCGTCGAGCCTTGGACTATCCAGCCCGTCCAGACCCATCGCCAGCACCCGCTGCCAATTCTGCCGACTTTGCCGGTTTCATCGGCGCTGCCGATTCCAACACTGCGCCCACCGTGTCTAAACCAGCGCTGTTTCTTCAGCGTGTCCCCTCGATGAATTTTCCTGCATGGCCCGGCCAGTCCAGCGTCCAGCCCATGTTCGTCGAAAAATCTGCGCTGCCGATTCCC
>NC_084853.1:11885892-11888392 GCF_951802175.1 Populus nigra
ACGAATTTTCCTGCCTGGCCCGGCCGGTCCAGCCCCTGTTCGTCGAAAAATCTGCGCTGCCGATTTTCCACTCCGCAGCCCCTGTTTTCGTCAGCGTGCCCCCCTGACGAATTTTCCTGCCTGGCCCGGCCGGTCCAGCATCCAGCCCCTGTTCGTCGAAAAATCTGCGCTGCCGATTTTCCACGCGGCAGCCCCTGTTTTCCTCAGCGTGCCCCCCTGACGAATGTTCGTCGAAAAATCTGCGCTGCCGATTTTCCACGCGGCAGCCCCTCTTTTCGTCAGCGTGCCCCCCTGACGAATGTTCGTCGAAAAATCTGCGCTGCCGATTTTCCACGCGGCAGCCCCTCTTTTCGTCAGCGTGCCCCCTGACGAATTTTCCTGCCTGGCCCAGTCCAGCGTCCAGCCCCTGTTCGTCGAAAAATCTGCGCTGCCGATTTTCCACGCGGCAGCCCCTCTTTTCGTCAGCGTGCCCCCCTGACGAATTTTCCTGCCTGGCCCGGCCAGTCCAGCCCCTGTTCGTCGAAAAATCTGCGCTGCCGATTTTCCACGCGGCAGCCCCTCTTTTCGTCAGCGTGCCCCCCTGACGAATTTTCCTGCCTGGCCCGGCCGGTCCAGCCCCTGTTCGTCGAAAAATCTGCGCTGCCGATTTTCCACTCCGCAGCCCCTGTTTTCGTCAGCGTGGCCCCCTGACGAATTTTCCTGCCTGGCCCGGCCAGTCCAGCGCCCAGCCCCTGTTCGTCGAAAAATCTGCGCTGCCGATTTTCCCCGACGAACCTGCAGCTGCACAAATCCGCGCCGCCACTGCCCCATTGTCTGGACCAACAGTCTTTTCCATCAAGCCCTGGACTATAAATCGTCCAGACTCATCGCCAGCACCCGCTGCCGATTCTGCCGACTTTGCCGATTTCGTCGGCGCTGCCGATTCCAACACTGCACCCACCGTGTCTAAACCAGCGCTGTTTCGTCAGCGTGTCCCCTTGATGAATTTCCCTGCCTGGCCTGGACAGTCCATCTTCCAGCCCATGTTCATCGAAAAATCTGCGCTGCCGATTTCCCCGACGAACCTGCAGCTGCACAAATCTGCGCTGCCGATTTCCCCCCCTGTCGGCATGGCTGCCGCTGCCCCGATGTCCAGACCAACAGTCTTTTTTGTCGACTTTGCCGATTTTGTTCGCGCTGCCGATTCCAACACTACCCCCTGCATCCAAACCAGCATTGTTTCGTCAGCTCTTCCCCTGACGATTTTAGCCCTGTAACAAACAGTAGGCCTCCAATCCCGCCAACGGGAGCCAAGTTGATAGGGAAGAGAATTGAATGACGCGCCTGGTCCTCGCACCCCGCCACCCGAGGGGCCTTTTTCCCGGCAGCCTCTGAAAAACTCTAGCTTTCACGGTCCTCGCCGCCCCTCACCACCATGGCAGGCCTCTAATCCCACCCATCAGCAGTTGTAGCCGATAGGGCAGTGATTTGAATGACGCGTCGCGGGCCGCCGGGTCATCTCACCCGGCCATTAATTGGAGCGTTTTTGGCTGGCCGAGGATGGGGGGATGGATCTCTTCTTCCGAAAAAGCAAACAGTACATCGGGAGTTATGTTGACGGGGCATGGAATTGAATGACCCGTCACGGGCCGCCGGGTCATCTCACCCGGCCATCCCGGGGAGCGTTTTTCCCGGCAGCATCGGGGAAACTCTTGCTTTCACTGCCCGCTGCCCAAGTCCCCACTCGCATCGGCCCCCCGCGCCAACAAGCCAACGCTGCCGAATCGGCAGACACTGCTGCCGAATCTGCCGACACTGCCCCGCGGGCTGCCACTGCCCCAGTGTCTAAACCAGCGGTCTTTCTCGTCGAGCCTTGGACTATCCAGTCCGTCCTGACTCATCGCCAGCACCTGCTGCCGATTCTGCCGACTTTGCCGATTTTCTCGGCGCTGCCGATTCCAACACTGCCCGCCGTGCCTGAACCAGCGCTGTTTCGTCAGCGTGTCCCCTCGACGAATTTTCCTGCCTGGCCTGGACAGTCCACCGTCCAGCCCGTGTTCGTCGAAAAATCTGCGCTGCCGATTCTGCCGACTTTGCCGATTTCGTCGGCGCTGCCGATTCCAACACTGCCCGCCGTGCCTGAACCAGCGCTGTTTCGTCAGCGTGTCCCCTCGACAAATTTTCCTGCCTGGCCTGGACAGTCCATCGCCCAGCCCATGTTCGTCGCAAAATCTGCGCTGCCGATTTTCCCCGACGAACCTGCAGCCGCACAAATCTGCGCTGCCGAATCTGCCGACACTGCCCCGCGGGCTGCCACTGCCCCAGTGTCTAAACCAGCAGTCTTTCTCGTCGAGCGTTGGACTATCCAGCCCGTCCAGACCCATCGCCAGCACCCGCTGCCGATTCTGCCGACTTTGCCGATTTCGTCGGCGCTGCCGATTCCACCACTGCCCGCCGTGCCTGAACCAGCGCTGTTTCGTCAGCGTGTCCCCTCGATGAATTTTCCTGCATGGCCCGGCCA
>NC_084853.1:11898392-11903392 GCF_951802175.1 Populus nigra
CTCATAAAAATATGGCTGATTTTACTGGATTGATTTCATGTGGAAAGCACGACGTTTTGTTGTAGGAATGCGGGAACCCCGGCGGGGGGCCTGCCGCGGCCAGCGACGTCGGGCTGGCCCCTGCAGCGCCTAGCCTCTCCCACGCGGGGGGCAGGCCAGAGCGCGGGGGGCCAGGGCCCGAAGGCAGCCCCCCCGCGGGCGAGAGAGCAAGCCAGCAGGGGCTGTCGCCTGCCGCGGCCAGCGACGTCGTGCTGGCCCCTGCAGCGCCTAGCCTCTCCCACGCGGGGGGCAGGCCAGAACGCGGGGGGCCAGGGCCCGAAGGCAGCCCCCCCGCGGGCGAGAGAGCAAGCCAGCAGGGGCTGTCGCCTGCCGCGGCCAGCGACGTCGGGCTGGCCCCTGCCGCGGCCAGCGATGTCGGGCTGTCGCCTGCCGCGGCCAGCGACGTCGGGCTGGCCCCTGCAGCGCCTAGCCTCTCCCACGCGGGGGGCAGGCCAGAACGCGGGGGGCCAGGGCCCGAAGGCAGCCCCCCCGCGGGCGAGAGAGCAAGCCAGCAGGGGCTGTCCGCGCGTCGCGCAGCGCGGCATGGCTGCGGGGGCCGCGCGCGCGCGCCCAAGCGCCCAAGGGCCCCCAAGGGCCCCAGGCCCTCAGGCCCCAGCGCCCCAGCGCCCAGCGCGGGCGGGCGCGCGCGCGCGTGTGGTCTTTGAGGGGCGCCGGCCTGGTGGCTCCCTAAAGAGCAATAAGTGTCATTGCAGCTCTGGCAGGGGGAGACACTACTAGGTCCCAGCTGTCACCCCCCCTCTAAAAAATTCATTTCTTGGTATTTTGAGCTGAAATTTTGCACAGAGGTTGGCAAAAATCCAATCCACCTTCATTAATTTTCCCAGAATTTTTCGAGGTCGGGAAGTATTTGTTTTAATTTTCCTACCATTAGAAATCGAGTAAATCCGCAAAACTAGGAACCGGCCCGGAATGACCCCAAATTCAGTGGGCAGCCTCATAAAAATATGGCTGATTTTACTGGATTGGTTTCATGTGGAAAGCACGACGTTTTCTTGTAGGAATGCGGGAACCCCGGCAGCTCGCCTGCCGCGGCCAGCGACGTCGGGGACGCTGGCCTGCGCTGTCGAGCCCGCGAGGGCTGTCTCCGCGGCAGGCCCCCCCTGAACGGGGCACGACAGGCCACCGCGCTGGCTCGTCCAGCGTCGACAGTCCCTCGTCCAGGTTTCAGATCGCGCCAAGTCGAACCCATGACCTGCTCAAGCCATCGTGCGCTGCCGAATTCGCATCTGCGTGTAGGCTGCCATTCCACGCGGCAGCCCCTGTTTTCGTCAGCGTGCCCCCCTGACGAATTTTCCTGCCTGGCCCAGTCCAGCGTCCAGCCCCTGTTCGTCGAAAAATCTGCGCTGCCGATTTTCCACGCGGCAGCCCCTCTTTTCGTCAGCGTGCCCCCCTGACGAATTTTCCTGCCTGGCCCGGCCGGTCCAGCCCCTGTTCGTCGAAAAATCTGCGCTGCCGATTTTCCACTCCGCAGCCCCTGTTTTCGTCAGCGTGCCCCCCTGACGAATTTTCCTGCCTGGCCCGGCCGGTCCAGCATCCAGCCCCTGTTCGTCGAAAAATCTGCGCTGCCGATTTTCCACGCGGCAGCCCCTGTTTTCCTCAGCGTGCCCCCCTGACGAATGTTCGTCGAAAAATCTGCGCTGCCGATTTTCCACGCGGCAGCCCCTCTTTTCGTCAGCGTGCCCCCCTGACGAATGTTCGTCGAAAAATCTGCGCTGCCGATTTTCCACGCGGCAGCCCCTCTTTTCGTCAGCGTGCCCCCTGACGAATTTTCCTGCCTGGCCCAGTCCAGCGTCCAGCCCCTGTTCGTCGAAAAATCTGCGCTGCCGATTTTCCACGCGGCAGCCCCTCTTTTCGTCAGCGTGCCCCCCTGACGAATTTTCCTGCCTGGCCCGGCCAGTCCAGCCCCTGTTCGTCGAAAAATCTGCGCTGCCGATTTTCCACGCGGCAGCCCCTCTTTTCGTCAGCGTGCCCCCCTGACGAATTTTCCTGCCTGGCCCGGCCGGTCCAGCCCCTGTTCGTCGAAAAATCTGCGCTGCCGATTTTCCACTCCGCAGCCCCTGTTTTCGTCAGCGTGGCCCCCTGACGAATTTTCCTGCCTGGCCCGGCCAGTCCAGCGCCCAGCCCCTGTTCGTCGAAAAATCTGCGCTGCCGATTTTCCCCGACGAACCTGCAGCTGCACAAATCCGCGCCGCCACTGCCCCATTGTCTGGACCAACAGTCTTTTCCATCAAGCCCTGGACTATAAATCGTCCAGACTCATCGCCAGCACCCGCTGCCGATTCTGCCGACTTTGCCGATTTCGTCGGCGCTGCCGATTCCAACACTGCACCCACCGTGTCTAAACCAGCGCTGTTTCGTCAGCGTGTCCCCTTGATGAATTTCCCTGCCTGGCCTGGACAGTCCATCTTCCAGCCCATGTTCATCGAAAAATCTGCGCTGCCGATTTCCCCGACGAACCTGCAGCTGCACAAATCTGCGCTGCCGATTTCCCCCCCTGTCGGCATGGCTGCCGCTGCCCCGATGTCCAGACCAACAGTCTTTTTTGTCGACTTTGCCGATTTTGTTCGCGCTGCCGATTCCAACACTACCCCCTGCATCCAAACCAGCATTGTTTCGTCAGCTCTTCCCCTGACGATTTTAGCCCTGTAACAAACAGTAGGCCTCCAATCCCGCCAACGGGAGCCAAGTTGATAGGGAAGAGAATTGAATGACGCGCCTGGTCCTCGCACCCCGCCACCCGAGGGGCCTTTTTCCCGGCAGCCTCTGAAAAACTCTAGCTTTCACGGTCCTCGCCGCCCCTCACCACCATGGCAGGCCTCTAATCCCACCCATCAGCAGTTGTAGCCGATAGGGCAGTGATTTGAATGACGCGTCGCGGGCCGCCGGGTCATCTCACCCGGCCATTAATTGGAGCGTTTTTGGCTGGCCGAGGATGGGGGGATGGATCTCTTCTTCCGAAAAAGCAAACAGTACATCGGGAGTTATGTTGACGGGGCATGGAATTGAATGACCCGTCACGGGCCGCCGGGTCATCTCACCCGGCCATCCCGGGGAGCGTTTTTCCCGGCAGCATCGGGGAAACTCTTGCTTTCACTGCCCGCTGCCCAAGTCCCCACTCGCATCGGCCCCCCGCGCCAACAAGCCAACGCTGCCGAATCGGCAGACACTGCTGCCGAATCTGCCGACACTGCCCCGCGGGCTGCCACTGCCCCAGTGTCTAAACCAGCGGTCTTTCTCGTCGAGCCTTGGACTATCCAGTCCGTCCTGACTCATCGCCAGCACCTGCTGCCGATTCTGCCGACTTTGCCGATTTTCTCGGCGCTGCCGATTCCAACACTGCCCGCCGTGCCTGAACCAGCGCTGTTTCGTCAGCGTGTCCCCTCGACGAATTTTCCTGCCTGGCCTGGACAGTCCACCGTCCAGCCCGTGTTCGTCGAAAAATCTGCGCTGCCGATTCTGCCGACTTTGCCGATTTCGTCGGCGCTGCCGATTCCAACACTGCCCGCCGTGCCTGAACCAGCGCTGTTTCGTCAGCGTGTCCCCTCGACAAATTTTCCTGCCTGGCCTGGACAGTCCATCGCCCAGCCCATGTTCGTCGCAAAATCTGCGCTGCCGATTTTCCCCGACGAACCTGCAGCCGCACAAATCTGCGCTGCCGAATCTGCCGACACTGCCCCGCGGGCTGCCACTGCCCCAGTGTCTAAACCAGCAGTCTTTCTCGTCGAGCGTTGGACTATCCAGCCCGTCCAGACCCATCGCCAGCACCCGCTGCCGATTCTGCCGACTTTGCCGATTTCGTCGGCGCTGCCGATTCCACCACTGCCCGCCGTGCCTGAACCAGCGCTGTTTCGTCAGCGTGTCCCCTCGATGAATTTTCCTGCATGGCCCGGCCAGTCCAGCGTCCAGCCCATGTTCGTCGAAAAATCTGCGCTGCCGATTCTGCCGACTTTGCCGATTTCGTCGGCGCTGCCGATTCCAACACTGCCCGCCGTGCCTGAACCAGCGCTGTTTCGTCAGCGTGTCCCCTCGACAAATTTTCCTGCCTGGCCTGGACAGTCCATCGCCCAGCCCATGTTCGTCGCAAAATCTGCGCTGCCGATTTTCCCCGACGAACCTGCAGCCGCACAAATCTGCGCTGCCGAATCTGCCGACACTGCCCCGCGGGCTGCCACTGCCCCAGTGTCTAAACCAGCAGTCTTTCTCGTCGAGCGTTGGACTATCCAGCCCGTCCAGACCCATCGCCAGCACCCGCTGCCGATTCTGCCGACTTTGCCGATTTCGTCGGCGCTGCCGATTCCACCACTGCCCGCCGTGCCTGAACCAGCGCTGTTTCGTCAGCGTGTCCCCTCGATGAATTTTCCTGCATGGCCCGGCCAGTCCAGCGTCCAGCCCATGTTCGTCGAAAAATCTGCGCTGCCGATTCTGCCGACTTTGCCGATTTCGTCGGCGCTGCCGATTCCAACACTGCCCGCCGTGCCTGAACCAGCGCTGTTTCGTCAGCGTGTCCCCTCGACAAATTTTCCTGCCTGGCCTGGACAGTCCATCGCCCAGCCCATGTTCGTCGCAAAATCTGCGCTGCCGATTTTCCCCGACGAACCTGCAGCCGCACAAATCTGCGCTGCCGAATCTGCCGACACTGTCCCGCGGGCTGCCACTGCCCCAGTGTCTAAACCAGCAGTCTTTCTCGTCGAGCCTTGGACTATCCAGCCCGTCCAGACCCATCGCCAGCACCCGCTGCCGATTCTGCCGACTTTGCCGATTTCGTCGGCGCTGCCGATTCCACCACTGCCCGCCGTGCCTGAACCAGCGCTGTTTCGTCAGCGTGTCCCCTCGATGAATTTTCCTGCATGGCCCGGCCAGTCCAGCGTCCAGCCCATGTTCGTCGAAAAATCTGCGCTGCCGATTCTGCCGACTTTGCCGATTTCGTCGGCGCTGCCGAT
>NC_084853.1:11911191-11916191 GCF_951802175.1 Populus nigra
TCAAAACCAAGCTGTGACACATTCTGTTTTGGCTCGTTAGTTTTCCACAAATGTCAAACACATCATACTCGCAAGTATGTTTTCGCAAAGTTTAGATGCCATGCCGCCTAGCACCCAAGGAATCCGTCCCTTCCTTCACAAAATACATCCACACAAAATCACTTTGAAGAACCCATATGAGCTCCCATACGAACATCTAGTTCTTCAACCATTCTGCGTGCCCCAAAACTGCAAGTATACCAATATTGCTTACTTGTCTGCTCTTCAGCAATCAACACATCCTGCCGAATTCGCCTCTGCCCCTGCAAGGCTGCTGCTTGTTCATCGCTGCTGAACTCAATGCAGTGTGTTTTTCGTTGGCGCATCCTCACGCCTGGAGTTAAACCATGATCTGTCCATCGTCAAAGTTTTGAAACTCCCCCAAGTCTGCCTCGCACAAGGCAGTTTGGCCGCTCCTAAGTCTTCATCAACTCAGCTGGCCCCCTTCACACTAACTCTTTCCTTAGTGTTGAGCACACGTATAGGATTTACGTATGCCGTTTCTTCTCCATCCTTCCCCACGGAAGTAGCACTAGGCTGTGCTCTCAACAGGCAGTCCCTTGCGAAGTGCTTCCCCTCGCAAATAAAACAGCCCAAACATGATTCCGAAACATTTTCTTGCCCTTGGCTTCTGACTCCCCTTTGTCATCAGCCCTCTTAGGTTCTCCACCTGCAAGAAATAAGAATGCGACAGTGCTGTTACGCCCAGCACCAACTCAGTTTCGATGATCAACTCCATCTCATGTCGAAGTCTTTCAGCAAGTCCCTCCAAGTCCATTTGTAACCTGCCATAGCACAAACACATAGCATCCCAGCATCAAATTTCGTCTGAC
The DNA here is from genome assembly GCF_951802175.1 of Populus nigra. NCBI lineage: Eukaryota > Viridiplantae > Streptophyta > Magnoliopsida > Malpighiales > Salicaceae > Populus > Populus nigra. The sequence continues at coordinate 11,912,064 of NC_084853.1, forward strand.
CTGGTTCCCCCATGCGCTACTGTCATGCCTTAGAAACTTCGTCAATCACACAAGATTTCGCTGACGCAAAACAGCCCCAACTGTTTTCAACCTTCGCTGTATGTTTCGTCCACCGAAAACTCGCAACCCTTTGTCCCAACAAAGGTCATTGGCATTTTGCTTCCATCACTGCAATCCATCGCAATGCCCAAAATAGCCACTCGTACTGATTTCAAGACAGTACCCAAAATCATCTTCGTCGACGATTTTGGCTTCCACACCAAGCCCACTGAATCGGCTGCCGAATCTGTCACCCAGTCTGTCCCTCGACATCGCGCAGACTCTTTGAGACACACCCCCACGGTACTGCCTCCTCTGTTATGCCTCCAATCCTGGTCCCAGCGTGACTAAAGTCTATCTCAGCCACTGTCTTCTTCACCCTGAACTATCCATCATCAAGGTCTCCACCGAAGACATCAATTCTGCCTCCCCAAAGGCAGTAAGCACAACAAATCTTCGTAGATTCGTCTGCCCTCAACTTGGTCTCTGGATTTTGCTTCCACCTCCCTGAACATTCATCTCCCTGAACATTCCTTCCTTGAGATGCACAACAATCCCTACGTTCTGCCACCAAGGCAGCAAGCAAGGCCAGACCGCATCCACTCCGATATATGCTGGCTCATGATGACTGAATTCCATCTCGGTCATCTAGCAAACGTATAAGGTTTACGTATGCCTAATCTCAAACGCCATCTTCCACAATGACAACTTCAAGGTTTCCCCTCCTTGGGCAACAATCTCATACAAAGTAATTTCCATCGCAAGAGAACAACAATGCAAATTTCAGTTTCGAACCCTTACCGATTTGCCTTCTCGTCTGACGGTCCATCATCAGCAGCAACAAGTTTAGGCTCTCCACGTTTACTTGCTTCTTCTTCTGTCTCGCCCCATCCTTCCCTCAAGGCTTTGACGAAAATACAGAAGCGCCCAGCAGCCCCTCCGCTGGACCCTGCTCTCAAGCCTGCCAGTCCATCTGACAGTTTCAATGGCCGAATCAGCACCCATTTTGCGCTGATCCCTTCATCATCACTTTGCGTCGCCCATGGAGTTAAACCCCCAAAACTCCGCAGCCCTTTTGAACACCAACACTGCCCAAAATGCTAGAAAGTTTACCTCAAATGGTTCGGAACAAATCAGCCCTTCGATCTGCCCTCACAGAACAGCCCATCGTCTGTGCTACGAAACAGTCCATCGTTTCGTCATGAACGCAAGCTGCGCTCTCCTCCAAAGTTTCTGCCGGTCCCATCGGCAGCAGCAATGTTTCCCTCAAATCAGTGCCTTCGATTTGTCCAGAGAAACATCAGCATTCTCGTCGCTGATCATTGCGCTGGAATCTGCCTATCCCTTGGCAGAAGCAGTAGTCCTCCCAAATCACTCCGTTGATTTGGCCGCAGAATCATTCTCGTCATCCTGCAAAGACAGCAACAGCGCTCTGATACCACTTGTCACGGGGGTGATTTTTCGCAACGAAATCCAACCCGTGCGGCAGCCTAGTCCCTCACTAGACTCAGCCTTCCCTCGCCACTCCCACTCGTGTTTGCCTAGTAACTAAGCAAGCGGAATACACAAGCAAGAATAGGAATCATAGTGCACAACAAGCTTTACAGGAACTCTTTCCCAACCTTTATTAATCTCATACACAAAGGAAACTATACACAAATCCGTATGTGTGCTATGCACAAAGATTACATGCTACACAAGCTACCTCTAACTAGTGTTCTTGCATGCCCCTACATGCTGGACATCCCCACCCGAACGCCCTTACATTTTGAACATTCCCACCCGAATGCTCTTTACATTTGGAACACTCTCACCCGAATGCTCTCTACATTTGGGAACACCCTCACCCGAATGCTCCCCCACACACAAGAGCTGCATCTTGTATTTATAGACAAGCAAAGGAGCTGCAAAGGCTCCTCCCCATTATCCCCCATTTTCGGGAACTAGTGGAGCACTACCTCTCCCCCACGCTCCCATGTTTTCAGGACATGGTGGAGCACTACCTCACACCCATTATCCCATGTTTTCAGGACATAGTGGCCCGGCCAGCACCCAAGTTATGCTCCCATGTTCTGCCTCCCATGAAGCTGCCACTTTCCCCATTTTCGGGCTGTCTGCTTGCCAGCCCCAGCTGCCAGTTTCTGCTGCGTCAGCTGCTGACTTAGAAGGTCCATCACCTAAGTCCCACGTCCATGCCAAGTCACAAGCTCAAAGACTCGCATAGACCATTGCATGCTGCCTGCCGAATTCATTTCTGCCTATGCAAGGCTGCCGCAATCCATCGCTGCCGAATTCTAGGCAGTGTGCCTTCGTTGGCGCGTCCCAGCGCCTAGAGCTCTTTTCCCATGCCTTGGACAGTCCCTCGCCCAAGTTTCCAATCGTGCCAAGTCGAGCCCCTGACTTGCACAAGTTGCTGCGCGCTGCCGAATCCGCATCTGCGTGCAGGCTGCCCCTGCCTACGCTGCCGAATTCGCATATGCGTGCAGGCTGCCAATCTCTGCGCTGCCGAATTCGCATCTGCGTGCAGGCTGCTCCTGCCTACGCTGCCGAATTCTGCGATAGCCCCAATTCTCGTCAGCCTACCTCCTGACGAGGCTTGGACAGTCCCTCGTCCAGCCCATGTTCGTCAACAATCTTCGCTGCCGATTTTCCCTTGACGAACCTACAGCCGCATAAATCTGCGCCGCCGATTTCTCGCACTGATGGCATGGCTGCCAGCACCCTCAGGCCTTGTTTTGGCCAGCCAGCCAAAGCGTGCACCTCGTGCACATTTGACACTGTGACAGCAGGCCTCTAATCCCACCCATCAGCAGTTGTAGCCGATAGGGCAGTGATTTGAATGACGCGTCGCGGGCCTCCGGGTCATCTCACCCGGCCATTAATTGGAGCGTTTTTGGCTGGCCGAGGATGGGGGGATGGATCTCTTCTTCCGAAAAAGCAAACAGTACATCGGGAGTTATGTTGACGGGGCATGGAATTGAATGACCCGTCGCGGGCCGCCGGGTCATCTCACCCGGCCATCCCGGGGAGCGTTTTTCCCGGCAGCATCGGGGAAACTCTTGCTTTCACTGCCCGCTGCCCAAGTCCCCACTCGAATCGGCCCCCCGCGCCAACAAGCCAACGCTGCCGAATCGGCAGACACTGCTGCCGAATCTGCCGACACTGCCCCGCGGGCTGCCACTGCCCCAGTGTCTAAACCAGCGGTCTTTCTCATCGAGCCTTGGACTATCCAGTCCGTCCTGACTCATCGCCAGCACCTGCTGCCGATTCTGCCGACTTTGCCGATTTTCTCGGCGCTGCCGATTCCAACACTGCGCCCACCGTGTCTGAACCAGCGCTGTTTCGTCAGCGTGTCCCCTCGACGAATTTTCCTGCCTGGCCTGGACAGTCCACCGTCCAGCCCGTGTTCGTCGAAAAATCTGCGCTGCCGATTCTGCCGACTTTGCCGATTTCGTCGGCGCTGCCGATTCCAACACTGCCCGCCGTGCCTGAACCAGCGCTGTTTCGTCAGCGTGTCCCCTCGACAAATTTTCCTGCCTGGCCTGGACAGTCCATCGCCCAGCCCATGTTCGTCGCAAAATCTGCGCTGCCGATTTTCCCCGACGAACCTGCAGCCGCACAAATCTGCGCTGCCGAATCTGCCGACACTGTCCCGCGGGCTGCCACTGCCCCAGTGTCTAAACCAGCAGTCTTTCTCGTCGAGCCTTGGACTATCCAGCCCGTCCAGACCCATCGCCAGCACCCGCTGCCGATTCTGCCGACTTTGCCGATTTCGTCGGCGCTGCCGATTCCACCACTGCCCGCCGTGCCTGAACCAGCGCTGTTTCGTCAGCGTGTCCCCTCGATGAATTTTCCTGCATGGCCCGGCCAGTCCAGCGTCCAGCCCATGTTCGTCGAAAAATCTGCGCTGCCGATTCTGCCGACTTTGCCGATTTCGTCGGCGCTGCCGATTCCAACACTGCCCGCCGTGCCTGAACCAGCGCTGTTTCGTCAGCGTGTCCCCTCGACAAATTTTCCTGCCTGGCCTGGACAGTCCATCGTCCAGCCCATGCTCGTCGAAAAATCTGCGCTGCCGATTTTCCCCGACGA
>NC_084853.1:11926191-11936191 GCF_951802175.1 Populus nigra
CCGCGGGCGAGAGAGCAAGCCAGCAGGGGCTGTCGCCTGCCGCGGCCAGCGACGTCGGGCTGGCCCCTGCAGCGCCTAGCCTCTCCCACGCGGGGGGCAGGCCAGAACGCGGGGGGCCAGGGCCCGAAGGCAGCCCCCCCGCGGGCGAGAGAGCAAGCCAGCAGGGGCTGTCGCCTGCCGCGGCCAGCGACGTCGGGCTGGCCCCTGCCGCGGCCAGCGATGTCGGGCTGTCGCCTGCCGCGGCCAGCGACGTCGGGCTGGCCCCTGCAGCGCCTAGCCTCTCCCACGCAGGGGGCAGGCCAGAACGCGGGGGGCCAGGGCCCGAAGGCAGCCCCCCCGCGGGCGAGAGAGCAAGCCAGCAGGGGCTGTCCGCGCGTCGCGCAGCGCGGCATGGCTGCGGGGGCCGCGCGCGCGCGCCCAAGGGCCCCCAAGGGCCCCAGGCCCTCAGGCCCCAGCGCCCCAGCGCCCAGCGCGGGCGGGCGCGCGCGCGCGTGTGGTCTTTGAGGGGCGCCGGCCTGGTGGCTCCCTAAAGAGCAATAAGTGTCATTGCAGCTCTGGCAGGGGGAGACACTACTAGGTCCCAGCTGTCACCCCCCCTCTAAAAAATTCATTTCTTGGTATTTTGAGCTGAAATTTTGCACAGAGGTTGGCAAAAATCCAATCCACCTTCATTAATTTTCCCAGAATTTTTCGAGGTCGGGAAGTATTTGTTTTAATTTTCCTACCATTAGAAATCGAGTAAATCCGCAAAACTAGGAACCGGCCCGGAATGACCCCAAATTCAGTGGGCAGCCTCATAAAAATATGGCTGATTTTACTGGATTGGTTTCATGTGGAAAGCACGACGTTTTGTTGTAGGAATGCGGGAACCCCGGCGGCTCGCCTGCCGCGGCCAGCGACGTCGGGCTGGCCCCTGCAGCGCCTAGCCTCTCCCACGCGGGGGGCAGGCCAGAGCGCGGGGGGCCAGGGCCCGAAGGCAGCCCCCCCGCGGGCGAGAGAGCAAGCCAGCAGGGGCTGTCGCCTGCCGCGGCCAGCGACGTCGGGCTGGCCCCTGCAGCGCCTAGCCTCTCCCACGCGGGGGGCAGGCCAGAACGCGGGGGGCCAGGGCCCGAAGGCAGCCCCCCCGCGGGCGAGAGAGCAAGCCAGCAGGGGCTGTCGCCTGCCGCGGCCAGCGACGTCGGGCTGGCCCCTGCCGCGGCCAGCGATGTCGGGCTGTCGCCTGCCGCGGCCAGCGACGTCGGGCTGGCCCCTGCAGCGCCTAGCCTCTCCCACGCAGGGGGCAGGCCAGAACGCGGGGGGCCAGGGCCCGAAGGCAGCCCCCCCGCGGGCGAGAGAGCAAGCCAGCAGGGGCTGTCCGCGCGTCGCGCAGCGCGGCATGGCTGCGGGGGCCGCGCGCGCGCGCCCAAGGGCCCCCAAGGGCCCCAGGCCCTCAGGCCCCAGCGCCCCAGCGCCCAGCGCGGGCGGGCGCGCGCGCGCGTGTGGTCTTTGAGGGGCGCCGGCCTGGTGGCTCCCTAAAGAGCAATAAGTGTCATTGCAGCTCTGGCAGGGGGAGACACTACTAGGTCCCAGCTGTCACCCCCCCTCTAAAAAATTCATTTCTTGGTATTTTGAGCTGAAATTTTGCACAGAGGTTGGCAAAAATCCAATCCACCTTCATTAATTTTCCCAGAATTTTTCGAGGTCGGGAAGTATTTGTTTTAATTTTCCTACCATTAGAAATCGAGTAAATCCGCAAAACTAGGAACCGGCCCGGAATGACCCCAAATTCAGTGGGCAGCCTCATAAAAATATGGCTGATTTTACTGGATTGGTTTCATGTGGAAAGCACGACGTTTTGTTGTAGGAATGCGGGAACCCCGGCGGCTCGCCTGCCGCGGCCAGCGACGTCGGGCTGGCCCCTGCAGCGCCTAGCCTCTCCCACGCGGGGGGCAGGCCAGAGCGCGGGGGGCCAGGGCCCGAAGGCAGCCCCCCCGCGGGCGAGAGAGCAAGCCAGCAGGGGCTGTCGCCTGCCGCGGCCAGCGACGTCGGGCTGGCCCCTGCAGCGCCTAGCCTCTCCCACGCGGGGGGCAGGCCAGAACGCGGGGGGCCAGGGCCCGAAGGCAGCCCCCCCGCGGGCGAGAGAGCAAGCCAGCAGGGGCTGTCGCCTGCCGCGGCCAGCGACGTCGGGCTGGCCCCTGCCGCGGCCAGCGATGTCGGGCTGTCGCCTGCCGCGGCCAGCGACGTCGGGCTGGCCCCTGCAGCGCCTAGCCTCTCCCACGCAGGGGGCAGGCCAGAACGCGGGGGGCCAGGGCCCGAAGGCAGCCCCCCCGCGGGCGAGAGAGCAAGCCAGCAGGGGCTGTCCGCGCGTCGCGCAGCGCGGCATGGCTGCGGGGGCCGCGCGCGCGCGCCCAAGGGCCCCCAAGGGCCCCAGGCCCTCAGGCCCCAGCGCCCCAGCGCCCAGCGCGGGCGGGCGCGCGCGCGCGTGTGGTCTTTGAGGGGCGCCGGCCTGGTGGCTCCCTAAAGAGCAATAAGTGTCATTGCAGCTCTGGCAGGGGGAGACACTACTAGGTCCCAGCTGTCACCCCCCCTCTAAAAAATTCATTTCTTGGTATTTTGAGCTGAAATTTTGCACAGAGGTTGGCAAAAATCCAATCCACCTTCATTAATTTTCCCAGAATTTTTCGAGGTCGGGAAGTATTTGTTTTAATTTTCCTACCATTAGAAATCGAGTAAATCCGCAAAACTAGGAACCGGCCCGGAATGACCCCAAATTCAGTGGGCAGCCTCATAAAAATATGGCTGATTTTACTGGATTGGTTTCATGTGGAAAGCACGACGTTTTGTTGTAGGAATGCGGGAACCCCGGCGGCTCGCCTGCCGCGGCCAGCGACGTCGGGCTGGCCCCTGCAGCGCCTAGCCTCTCCCACGCGGGGGGCAGGCCAGAGCGCGGGGGGCCAGGGCCCGAAGGCAGCCCCCCCGCGGGCGAGAGAGCAAGCCAGCAGGGGCTGTCGCCTGCCGCGGCCAGCGACGTCGGGCTGGCCCCTGCAGCGCCTAGCCTCTCCCACGCGGGGGGCAGGCCAGAACGCGGGGGGCCAGGGCCCGAAGGCAGCCCCCCCGCGGGCGAGAGAGCAAGCCAGCAGGGGCTGTCGCCTGCCGCGGCCAGCGACGTCGGGCTGGCCCCTGCCGCGGCCAGCGATGTCGGGCTGTCGCCTGCCGCGGCCAGCGACGTCGGGCTGGCCCCTGCAGCGCCTAGCCTCTCCCACGCAGGGGGCAGGCCAGAACGCGGGGGGCCAGGGCCCGAAGGCAGCCCCCCCGCGGGCGAGAGAGCAAGCCAGCAGGGGCTGTCCGCGCGTCGCGCAGCGCGGCATGGCTGCGGGGGCCGCGCGCGCGCGCCCAAGGGCCCCCAAGGGCCCCAGGCCCTCAGGCCCCAGCGCCCCAGCGCCCAGCGCGGGCGGGCGCGCGCGCGCGTGTGGTCTTTGAGGGGCGCCGGCCTGGTGGCTCCCTAAAGAGCAATAAGTGTCATTGCAGCTCTGGCAGGGGGAGACACTACTAGGTCCCAGCTGTCACCCCCCCTCTAAAAAATTCATTTCTTGGTATTTTGAGCTGAAATTTTGCACAGAGGTTGGCAAAAATCCAATCCACCTTCATTAATTTTCCCAGAATTTTTCGAGGTCGGGAAGTATTTGTTTTAATTTTCCTACCATTAGAAATCGAGTAAATCCGCAAAACTAGGAACCGGCCCGGAATGACCCCAAATTCAGTGGGCAGCCTCATAAAAATATGGCTGATTTTACTGGATTGGTTTCATGTGGAAAGCACGACGTTTTGTTGTAGGAATGCGGGAACCCCGGCGGCTCGCCTGCCGCGGCCAGCGACGTCGGGCTGGCCCCTGCAGCGCCTAGCCTCTCCCACGCGGGGGGCAGGCCAGAGCGCGGGGGGCCAGGGCCCGAAGGCAGCCCCCCCGCGGGCGAGAGAGCAAGCCAGCAGGGGCTGTCGCCTGCCGCGGCCAGCGACGTCGGGCTGGCCCCTGCAGCGCCTAGCCTCTCCCACGCGGGGGGCAGGCCAGAACGCGGGGGGCCAGGGCCCGAAGGCAGCCCCCCCGCGGGCGAGAGAGCAAGCCAGCAGGGGCTGTCGCCTGCCGCGGCCAGCGACGTCGGGCTGGCCCCTGCCGCGGCCAGCGATGTCGGGCTGTCGCCTGCCGCGGCCAGCGACGTCGGGCTGGCCCCTGCAGCGCCTAGCCTCTCCCACGCAGGGGGCAGGCCAGAACGCGGGGGGCCAGGGCCCGAAGGCAGCCCCCCCGCGGGCGAGAGAGCAAGCCAGCAGGGGCTGTCCGCGCGTCGCGCAGCGCGGCATGGCTGCGGGGGCCGCGCGCGCGCGCCCAAGGGCCCCCAAGGGCCCCAGGCCCTCAGGCCCCAGCGCCCCAGCGCCCAGCGCGGGCGGGCGCGCGCGCGCGTGTGGTCTTTGAGGGGCGCCGGCCTGGTGGCTCCCTAAAGAGCAATAAGTGTCATTGCAGCTCTGGCAGGGGGAGACACTACTAGGTCCCAGCTGTCACCCCCCCTCTAAAAAATTCATTTCTTGGTATTTTGAGCTGAAATTTTGCACAGAGGTTGGCAAAAATCCAATCCACCTTCATTAATTTTCCCAGAATTTTTCGAGGTCGGGAAGTATTTGTTTTAATTTTCCTACCATTAGAAATCGAGTAAATCCGCAAAACTAGGAACCGGCCCGGAATGACCCCAAATTCAGTGGGCAGCCTCATAAAAATATGGCTGATTTTACTGGATTGGTTTCATGTGGAAAGCACGACGTTTTGTTGTAGGAATGCGGGAACCCCGGCGGCTCGCCTGCCGCGGCCAGCGACGTCGGGCTGGCCCCTGCAGCGCCTAGCCTCTCCCACGCGGGGGGCAGGCCAGAGCGCGGGGGGCCAGGGCCCGAAGGCAGCCCCCCCGCGGGCGAGAGAGCAAGCCAGCAGGGGCTGTCGCCTGCCGCGGCCAGCGACGTCGGGCTGGCCCCTGCAGCGCCTAGCCTCTCCCACGCGGGGGGCAGGCCAGAACGCGGGGGGCCAGGGCCCGAAGGCAGCCCCCCCGCGGGCGAGAGAGCAAGCCAGCAGGGGCTGTCGCCTGCCGCGGCCAGCGACGTCGGGCTGGCCCCTGCCGCGGCCAGCGATGTCGGGCTGTCGCCTGCCGCGGCCAGCGACGTCGGGCTGGCCCCTGCAGCGCCTAGCCTCTCCCACGCAGGGGGCAGGCCAGAACGCGGGGGGCCAGGGCCCGAAGGCAGCCCCCCCGCGGGCGAGAGAGCAAGCCAGCAGGGGCTGTCCGCGCGTCGCGCAGCGCGGCATGGCTGCGGGGGCCGCGCGCGCGCGCCCAAGGGCCCCCAAGGGCCCCAGGCCCTCAGGCCCCAGCGCCCCAGCGCCCAGCGCGGGCGGGCGCGCGCGCGCGTGTGGTCTTTGAGGGGCGCCGGCCTGGTGGCTCCCTAAAGAGCAATAAGTGTCATTGCAGCTCTGGCAGGGGGAGACACTACTAGGTCCCAGCTGTCACCCCCCCTCTAAAAAATTCATTTCTTGGTATTTTGAGCTGAAATTTTGCACAGAGGTTGGCAAAAATCCAATCCACCTTCATTAATTTTCCCAGAATTTTTCGAGGTCGGGAAGTATTTGTTTTAATTTTCCTACCATTAGAAATCGAGTAAATCCGCAAAACTAGGAACCGGCCCGGAATGACCCCAAATTCAGTGGGCAGCCTCATAAAAATATGGCTGATTTTACTGGATTGGTTTCATGTGGAAAGCACGACGTTTTGTTGTAGGAATGCGGGAACCCCGGCGGCTCGCCTGCCGCGGCCAGCGACGTCGGGCTGGCCCCTGCAGCGCCTAGCCTCTCCCACGCGGGGGGCAGGCCAGAGCGCGGGGGGCCAGGGCCCGAAGGCAGCCCCCCCGCGGGCGAGAGAGCAAGCCAGCAGGGGCTGTCGCCTGCCGCGGCCAGCGACGTCGGGCTGGCCCCTGCAGCGCCTAGCCTCTCCCACGCGGGGGGCAGGCCAGAACGCGGGGGGCCAGGGCCCGAAGGCAGCCCCCCCGCGGGCGAGAGAGCAAGCCAGCAGGGGCTGTCGCCTGCCGCGGCCAGCGACGTCGGGCTGGCCCCTGCCGCGGCCAGCGATGTCGGGCTGTCGCCTGCCGCGGCCAGCGACGTCGGGCTGGCCCCTGCAGCGCCTAGCCTCTCCCACGCAGGGGGCAGGCCAGAACGCGGGGGGCCAGGGCCCGAAGGCAGCCCCCCCGCGGGCGAGAGAGCAAGCCAGCAGGGGCTGTCCGCGCGTCGCGCAGCGCGGCATGGCTGCGGGGGCCGCGCGCGCGCGCCCAAGGGCCCCCAAGGGCCCCAGGCCCTCAGGCCCCAGCGCCCCAGCGCCCAGCGCGGGCGGGCGCGCGCGCGCGTGTGGTCTTTGAGGGGCGCCGGCCTGGTGGCTCCCTAAAGAGCAATAAGTGTCATTGCAGCTCTGGCAGGGGGAGACACTACTAGGTCCCAGCTGTCACCCCCCCTCTAAAAAATTCATTTCTTGGTATTTTGAGCTGAAATTTTGCACAGAGGTTGGCAAAAATCCAATCCACCTTCATTAATTTTCCCAGAATTTTTCGAGGTCGGGAAGTATTTGTTTTAATTTTCCTACCATTAGAAATCGAGTAAATCCGCAAAACTAGGAACCGGCCCGGAATGACCCCAAATTCAGTGGGCAGCCTCATAAAAATATGGCTGATTTTACTGGATTGGTTTCATGTGGAAAGCACGACGTTTTGTTGTAGGAATGCGGGAACCCCGGCGGCTCGCCTGCCGCGGCCAGCGACGTCGGGCTGGCCCCTGCAGCGCCTAGCCTCTCCCACGCGGGGGGCAGGCCAGAGCGCGGGGGGCCAGGGCCCGAAGGCAGCCCCCCCGCGGGCGAGAGAGCAAGCCAGCAGGGGCTGTCGCCTGCCGCGGCCAGCGACGTCGGGCTGGCCCCTGCAGCGCCTAGCCTCTCCCACGCGGGGGGCAGGCCAGAACGCGGGGGGCCAGGGCCCGAAGGCAGCCCCCCCGCGGGCGAGAGAGCAAGCCAGCAGGGGCTGTCGCCTGCCGCGGCCAGCGACGTCGGGCTGGCCCCTGCCGCGGCCAGCGATGTCGGGCTGTCGCCTGCCGCGGCCAGCGACGTCGGGCTGGCCCCTGCAGCGCCTAGCCTCTCCCACGCAGGGGGCAGGCCAGAACGCGGGGGGCCAGGGCCCGAAGGCAGCCCCCCCGCGGGCGAGAGAGCAAGCCAGCAGGGGCTGTCCGCGCGTCGCGCAGCGCGGCATGGCTGCGGGGGCCGCGCGCGCGCGCCCAAGGGCCCCCAAGGGCCCCAGGCCCTCAGGCCCCAGCGCCCCAGCGCCCAGCGCGGGCGGGCGCGCGCGCGCGTGTGGTCTTTGAGGGGCGCCGGCCTGGTGGCTCCCTAAAGAGCAATAAGTGTCATTGCAGCTCTGGCAGGGGGAGACACTACTAGGTCCCAGCTGTCACCCCCCCTCTAAAAAATTCATTTCTTGGTATTTTGAGCTGAAATTTTGCACAGAGGTTGGCAAAAATCCAATCCACCTTCATTAATTTTCCCAGAATTTTTCGAGGTCGGGAAGTATTTGTTTTAATTTTCCTACCATTAGAAATCGAGTAAATCCGCAAAACTAGGAACCGGCCCGGAATGACCCCAAATTCAGTGGGCAGCCTCATAAAAATATGGCTGATTTTACTGGATTGGTTTCATGTGGAAAGCACGACGTTTTCTTGTAGGAATGCGGGAACCCCGGCAGCTCGCCTGCCGCGGCCAGCGACGTCGGGGACGCTGGCCTGCGCTGTCGAGCCCGCGAGGGCTGTCTCCGCGGCAGGCCCCCCCTGAACGGGGCACGACAGGCCACCGCGCTGGCTCGTCCAGCGTCGACAGTCCCTCGTCCAGGTTTCAGATCGCGCCAAGTCGAACCCATGACCTGCTCAAGCCATCGTGCGCTGCCGAATTCGCATCTGCGTGTAGGCTGCCATTCCACGCGGCAGCCCCTGTTTTCGTCAGCGTGCCCCCCTGACGAATTTTCCTGCCTGGCCCAGTCCAGCGTCCAGCCCCTGTTCGTCGAAAAATCTGCGCTGCCGATTTTCCACGCGGCAGCCCCTCTTTTCGTCAGCGTGCCCCCCTGACGAATTTTCCTGCCTGGCCCGGCCAGTCCAGCCCCTGTTCGTCGAAAAATCTGCGCTGCCGATTTTCCACGCGGCAGCCCCTCTTTTCGTCAGCGTGCCCCCCTGACGAATTTTCCTGCCTGGCCCGGCCGGTCCAGCATCCAGCCCCTGTTCGTCGAAAAATCTGCGCTGCCGATTTTCCACGCGGCAGCCCCTGTTTTCCTCAGCGTGCCCCCCTGACGAATGTTCGTCGAAAAATCTGCGCTGCCGATTTTCCACGCGGCAGCCCCTCTTTTCGTCAGCGTGCCCCCCTGACGAATGTTCGTCGAAAAATCTGCGCTGCCGATTTTCCACGCGGCAGCCCCTCTTTTCGTCAGCGTGCCCCCTGACGAATTTTCCTGCCTGGCCCAGTCCAGCGTCCAGCCCCTGTTCGTCGAAAAATCTGCGCTGCCGATTTTCCACGCGGCAGCCCCTCTTTTCGTCAGCGTGCCCCCCTGACGAATTTTCCTGCCTGGCCCGGCCGGTCCAGCCCCTGTTCGTCGAAAAATCTGCGCTGCCGATTTTCCACTCCGCAGCCCCTGTTTTCGTCAGCGTGCCCCCCTGACGAATTTTCCTGCCTGGCCCGGCCAGTCCAGCGCCCAGCCCCTGTTCGTCGAAAAATCTGCGCTGCCGATTTTCCCCGACGAACCTGCAGCTGCACAAATCCGCGCTGCCACTGCCCCATTGTCTGGACCAACAGTCTTTTCCATCAAGCCCTGGACTATAAATCGTCCAGACTCATCGCCAGCACCCGCTGCCGATTCTGCCGACTTTGCCGATTTCGTCGGCGCTGCCGATTCCAACACTGCCCGCCGTGCCTGAACCAGCGCTGTTTCGTCAGCGTGTCCCCTTGACGAATTTCCCTGCCTGGCCTGGACAGTCCATCTTCCAGCCCATGTTCATCGAAAAATCTGCGCTGCCGATTTCCCCGACGAACCTGCAGCTGCACAAATCTGCGCTGCCGATTTCCCCCCCTGTCGGCATGGCTGCCGCTGCCCCGATGTCCAGACCAACAGTCTTTTTTGTCGACTTTGCCGATTTTGTCCGCGCTGCCGATTCCAACACTACCCCCTGCATCCAAACCAGCATTGTTTCGTCAGCTCTTCCCCTGACGATTTTAGCCCTGTAACAAACAGTAGGCCTCCAATCCCGCCAACGGGAGCCAAGTTGATAGGGAAGAGAATTGAATGACGCGCCTGGTCCTCGCACCCCGCCACCCGAGGGGCCTTTTTCCCGGCAGCCTCTGAAAAACTCTAGCTTTCACGGTCCTCGCCGCCCCTCACCACCATGGCAGGCCTCTAATCCCACCCATCAGCAGTTGTAGCCGATAGGGCAGTGATTTGAATGACGCGTCGCGGGCCTCCGGGTCATCTCACCCGGCCATTAATTGGAGCGTTTTTGGCTGGCCGAGGATGGGGGGATGGATCTCTTCTTCCGAAAAAGCAAACAGTACATCGGGAGTTATGTTGACGGGGCATGGAATTGAATGACCCGTCGCGGGCCGCCGGGTCATCTCACCCGGCCATCCCGGGGAGCGTTTTTCCCGGCAGCATCGGGGAAACTCTTGCTTTCACTGCCCGCTGCCCAAGTCCCCACTCGAATCGGCCCCCCGCGCCAACAAGCCAACGCTGCCGAATCGGCAGACACTGCTGCCGAATCTGCCGACACTGCCCCGCGGGCTGCCACTGCCCCAGTGTCTAAACCAGCGGTCTTTCTCATCGAGCCTTGGACTATCCAGTCCGTCCTGACTCATCGCCAGCACCTGCTGCCGATTCTGCCGACTTTGCCGATTTTCTCGGCGCTGCCGATTCCAACACTGCGCCCACCGTGTCT
>NC_084853.1:11946191-11948691 GCF_951802175.1 Populus nigra
GCCTGCCGCGGCCAGCGACGTCGGGCTGGCCCCTGCAGCGCCTAGCCTCTCCCACGCAGGGGGCAGGCCAGAACGCGGGGGGCCAGGGCCCGAAGGCAGCCCCCCCGCGGGCGAGAGAGCAAGCCAGCAGGGGCTGTCCGCGCGTCGCGCAGCGCGGCATGGCTGCGGGGGCCGCGCGCGCGCGCCCAAGCGCCCAAGGGCCCCCAAGGGCCCCAGGCCCTCAGGCCCCAGCGCCCCAGCGCCCAGCGCGGGCGGGCGCGCGCGCGCGTGTGGTCTTTGAGGGGCGCCGGCCTGGTGGCTCCCTAAAGAGCAATAAGTGTCATTGCAGCTCTGGCAGGGGGAGACACTACTAGGTCCCAGCTGTCACCCCCCCTCTAAAAAATTCATTTCTTGGTATTTTGAGCTGAAATTTTGCACAGAGGTTGGCAAAAATCCAATCCACCTTCATTAATTTTCCCAGAATTTTTCGAGGTCGGGAAGTATTTGTTTTAATTTTCCTACCATTAGAAATCGAGTAAATCCGCAAAACTAGGAACCGGCCCGGAATGACCCCAAATTCAGTGGGCAGCCTCATAAAAATATGGCTGATTTTACTGGATTGGTTTCATGTGGAAAGCACGACGTTTTCTTGTAGGAATGCGGGAACCCCGGCAGCTCGCCTGCCGCGGCCAGCGACGTCGGGGACGCTGGCCTGCGCTGTCGAGCCCGCGAGGGCTGTCTCCGCGGCAGGCCCCCCCTGAACGGGGCACGACAGGCCACCGCGCTGGCTCGTCCAGCGTCGACAGTCCCTCGTCCAGGTTTCAGATCGCGCCAAGTCGAACCCATGACCTGCTCAAGCCATCGTGCGCTGCCGAATTCGCATCTGCGTGTAGGCTGCCATTCCACGCGGCAGCCCCTGTTTTCGTCAGCGTGCCCCCCTGACGAATTTTCCTGCCTGGCCCAGTCCAGCGTCCAGCCCCTGTTCGTCGAAAAATCTGCGCTGCCGATTTTCCACGCGGCAGCCCCTCTTTTCGTCAGCGTGCCCCCCTGACGAATTTTCCTGCCTGGCCCGGCCAGTCCAGCCCCTGTTCGTCGAAAAATCTGCGCTGCCGATTTTCCACGCGGCAGCCCCTCTTTTCGTCAGCGTGCCCCCCTGACGAATTTTCCTGCCTGGCCCGGCCGGTCCAGCATCCAGCCCCTGTTCGTCGAAAAATCTGCGCTGCCGATTTTCCACGCGGCAGCCCCTGTTTTCCTCAGCGTGCCCCCCTGACGAATGTTCGTCGAAAAATCTGCGCTGCCGATTTTCCACGCGGCAGCCCCTCTTTTCGTCAGCGTGCCCCCCTGACGAATGTTCGTCGAAAAATCTGCGCTGCCGATTTTCCACGCGGCAGCCCCTCTTTTCGTCAGCGTGCCCCCTGACGAATTTTCCTGCCTGGCCCAGTCCAGCGTCCAGCCCCTGTTCGTCGAAAAATCTGCGCTGCCGATTTTCCACGCGGCAGCCCCTCTTTTCGTCAGCGTGCCCCCCTGACGAATTTTCCTGCCTGGCCCGGCCGGTCCAGCCCCTGTTCGTCGAAAAATCTGCGCTGCCGATTTTCCACTCCGCAGCCCCTGTTTTCGTCAGCGTGCCCCCCTGACGAATTTTCCTGCCTGGCCCGGCCAGTCCAGCGCCCAGCCCCTGTTCGTCGAAAAATCTGCGCTGCCGATTTTCCCCGACGAACCTGCAGCTGCACAAATCCGCGCTGCCACTGCCCCATTGTCTGGACCAACAGTCTTTTCCATCAAGCCCTGGACTATAAATCGTCCAGACTCATCGCCAGCACCCGCTGCCGATTCTGCCGACTTTGCCGATTTCGTCGGCGCTGCCGATTCCAACACTGCCCGCCGTGCC
This sequence comes from Populus nigra, assembly GCF_951802175.1. Lineage (NCBI taxonomy): Eukaryota > Viridiplantae > Streptophyta > Magnoliopsida > Malpighiales > Salicaceae > Populus > Populus nigra. The sequence continues at coordinate 11,948,059 of NC_084853.1, forward strand.
TGAACCAGCGCTGTTTCGTCAGCGTGTCCCCTTGACGAATTTCCCTGCCTGGCCTGGACAGTCCATCTTCCAGCCCATGTTCATCGAAAAATCTGCGCTGCCGATTTCCCCGACGAACCTGCAGCTGCACAAATCTGCGCTGCCGATTTCCCCCCCTGTCGGCATGGCTGCCGCTGCCCCGATGTCCAGACCAACAGTCTTTTTTGTCGACTTTGCCGATTTTGTCCGCGCTGCCGATTCCAACACTACCCCCTGCATCCAAACCAGCATTGTTTCGTCAGCTCTTCCCCTGACGATTTTAGCCCTGTAACAAACAGTAGGCCTCCAATCCCGCCAACGGGAGCCAAGTTGATAGGGAAGAGAATTGAATGACGCGCCTGGTCCTCGCACCCCGCCACCCGAGGGGCCTTTTTCCCGGCAGCCTCTGAAAAACTCTAGCTTTCACGGTCCTCGCCGCCCCTCACCACCATGGCAGGCCTCTAATCCCACCCATCAGCAGTTGTAGCCGATAGGGCAGTGATTTGAATGACGCGTCGCGGGCCTCCGGGTCATCTCACCCGGCCATTAATTGGAGCGTTTTTGGCTGGCCGAGGATGGGGGGATGGATCTCTTCTTCCGAAAAAGCAAACAGTA
>NC_084853.1:11958691-11961191 GCF_951802175.1 Populus nigra
AAAGCACGACGTTTTGTTGTAGGAATGCGGGAACCCCGGCGGCTCGCCTGCCGCGGCCAGCGACGTCGGGCTGGCCCCTGCAGCGCCTAGCCTCTCCCACGCGGGGGGCAGGCCAGAGCGCGGGGGGCCAGGGCCCGAAGGCAGCCCCCCCGCGGGCGAGAGAGCAAGCCAGCAGGGGCTGTCGCCTGCCGCGGCCAGCGACGTCGGGCTGGCCCCTGCAGCGCCTAGCCTCTCCCACGCGGGGGGCAGGCCAGAACGCGGGGGGCCAGGGCCCGAAGGCAGCCCCCCCGCGGGCGAGAGAGCAAGCCAGCAGGGGCTGTCGCCTGCCGCGGCCAGCGACGTCGGGCTGGCCCCTGCCGCGGCCAGCGATGTCGGGCTGTCGCCTGCCGCGGCCAGCGACGTCGGGCTGGCCCCTGCAGCGCCTAGCCTCTCCCACACAGGGGGCAGGCCAGAACGCGGGGGGCCAGGGCCCGAAGGCAGCCCCCCCGCGGGCGAGAGAGCAAGCCAGCAGGGGCTGTCCGCGCGTCGCGCAGCGCGGCATGGCTGCGGGGGCCGCGCGCGCGCGCCCAAGCGCCCAAGGGCCCCCAAGGGCCCCCAAGGGCCCCAGGCCCTCAGGCCCCAGCGCCCCAGCGCCCAGCGCGGGCGGGCGCGCGCGCGCGTGTGGTCTTTGAGGGGCGCCGGCCTGGTGGCTCCCTAAAGAGCAATAAGTGTCATTGCAGCTCTGGCAGGGGGAGACACTACTAGGTCCCAGCTGTCACCCCCCCTCTAAAAAATTCATTTCTTGGTATTTTGAGCTGAAATTTTGCACAGAGGTTGGCAAAAATCCAATCCACCTTCATTAATTTTCCCAGAATTTTTCGAGGTCGGGAAGTATTTGTTTTAATTTTCCTACCATTAGAAATCGAGTAAATCCGCAAAACTAGGAACCGGCCCGGAATGACCCCAAATTCAGTGGGCAGCCTCATAAAAATATGGCTGATTTTACTGGATTGGTTTCATGTGGAAAGCACGACGTTTTCTTGTAGGAATGCGGGAACCCCGGCAGCTCGCCTGCCGCGGCCAGCGACGTCGGGGACGCTGGCCTGCGCTGTCGAGCCCGCGAGGGCTGTCTCCGCGGCAGGCCCCCCCTGAACGGGGCACGACAGGCCACCGCGCTGGCTCGTCCAGCGTCGACAGTCCCTCGTCCAGGTTTCAGATCGCGCCAAGTCGAACCCATGACCTGCTCAAGCCATCGTGCGCTGCCGAATTCGCATCTGCGTGTAGGCTGCCATTCCACGCGGCAGCCCCTGTTTTCGTCAGCGTGCCCCCCTGACGAATTTTCCTGCCTGGCCCAGTCCAGCGTCCAGCCCCTGTTCGTCGAAAAATCTGCGCTGCCGATTTTCCACGCGGCAGCCCCTCTTTTCGTCAGCGTGCCCCCCTGACGAATTTTCCTGCCTGGCCCGGCCAGTCCAGCCCCTGTTCGTCGAAAAATCTGCGCTGCCGATTTTCCACGCGGCAGCCCCTCTTTTCGTCAGCGTGCCCCCCTGACGAATTTTCCTGCCTGGCCCGGCCGGTCCAGCATCCAGCCCCTGTTCGTCGAAAAATCTGCGCTGCCGATTTTCCACGCGGCAGCCCCTGTTTTCCTCAGCGTGCCCCCCTGACGAATGTTCGTCGAAAAATCTGCGCTGCCGATTTTCCACGCGGCAGCCCCTCTTTTCGTCAGCGTGCCCCCCTGACGAATGTTCGTCGAAAAATCTGCGCTGCCGATTTTCCACGCGGCAGCCCCTCTTTTCGTCAGCGTGCCCCCTGACGAATTTTCCTGCCTGGCCCAGTCCAGCGTCCAGCCCCTGTTCGTCGAAAAATCTGCGCTGCCGATTTTCCACGCGGCAGCCCCTCTTTTCGTCAGCGTGCCCCCCTGACGAATTTTCCTGCCTGGCCCGGCCGGTCCAGCCCCTGTTCGTCGAAAAATCTGCGCTGCCGATTTTCCACTCCGCAGCCCCTGTTTTCGTCAGCGTGCCCCCCTGACGAATTTTCCTGCCTGGCCCGGCCAGTCCAGCGCCCAGCCCCTGTTCGTCGAAAAATCTGCGCTGCCGATTTTCCCCGACGAACCTGCAGCTGCACAAATCCGCGCTGCCACTGCCCCATTGTCTGGACCAACAGTCTTTTCCATCAAGCCCTGGACTATAAATCGTCCAGACTCATCGCCAGCACCCGCTGCCGATTCTGCCGACTTTGCCGATTTCGTCGGCGCTGCCGATTCCAACACTGCCCGCCGTGCCTGAACCAGCGCTGTTTCGTCAGCGTGTCCCCTTGACGAATTTCCCTGCCTGGCCTGGACAGTCCATCTTCCAGCCCATGTTCATCGAAAAATCTGCGCTGCCGATTTCCCCGACGAACCTGCAGCTGCACAAATCTGCGCTGCCGATTTCCCCCCCTGTCGGCATGGCTGCCGCTGCCCCGATGTCCAGACCAACAGTCTTTTTTGTCGACTTTGCCGATTTTGTCCGCGCTGCCGATTCCA
>NC_084853.1:11971191-11976191 GCF_951802175.1 Populus nigra
TAGCAACAGCCCACATATCCCCCGCGGCAGGCCTATGGGCGCCAGGCCAGCGCGCCCCATGGCCAGTCAGGGGGCACCCCCCTAAAGAGCAATAAGTGTCATTGAAGCTCTGGCAGGGGGAGACACTACTAGGTCCCAGCTGTCACCCCCCCTCTAAAAAATTCATTTCTTGGTATTTTGAGCTGAAATTTTGCACAGAGGTTGGCAAAAATCCAATCCAACTTTATTAATTTTTCCAGAATTTTTCGAGGTCGGGAAGTATTTTTTTTTATTTTCCTACCATTAAAAATCGAGGAAATCGGAAAAAATAGGAACCGGCTCGGAATGACCCCAAATTCAGTGGGCAGCCTCATAAAAATATGGCTGATTTTACTGGATTGATTTCATGTGGAAAGCACGACGTTTTGTTGTAGGAATGCGGGAACCCCGGCGGCTCGCCTGCCGCGGCCAGCGACGTCGGGCTGGCCCCTGCAGCGCCTAGCCTCTCCCACGCGGGGGGCAGGCCAGAGCGCGGGGGGCCAGGGCCCGAAGGCAGCCCCCCCGCGGGCGAGAGAGCAAGCCAGCAGGGGCTGTCGCCTGCCGCGGCCAGCGACGTCGGGCTGGCCCCTGCAGCGCCTAGCCTCTCCCACGCGGGGGGCAGGCCAGAACGCGGGGGGCCAGGGCCCGAAGGCAGCCCCCCCGCGGGCGAGAGAGCAAGCCAGCAGGGGCTGTCGCCTGCCGCGGCCAGCGACGTCGGGCTGGCCCCTGCCGCGGCCAGCGATGTCGGGCTGTCGCCTGCCGCGGCCAGCGACGTCGGGCTGGCCCCTGCAGCGCCTAGCCTCTCCCACACAGGGGGCAGGCCAGAACGCGGGGGGCCAGGGCCCGAAGGCAGCCCCCCCGCGGGCGAGAGAGCAAGCCAGCAGGGGCTGTCCGCGCGTCGCGCAGCGCGGCATGGCTGCGGGGGCCGCGCGCGCGCGCCCAAGCGCCCAAGGGCCCCCAAGGGCCCCCAAGGGCCCCAGGCCCTCAGGCCCCAGCGCCCCAGCGCCCAGCGCGGGCGGGCGCGCGCGCGCGTGTGGTCTTTGAGGGGCGCCGGCCTGGTGGCTCCCTAAAGAGCAATAAGTGTCATTGCAGCTCTGGCAGGGGGAGACACTACTAGGTCCCAGCTGTCACCCCCCCTCTAAAAAATTCATTTCTTGGTATTTTGAGCTGAAATTTTGCACAGAGGTTGGCAAAAATCCAATCCACCTTCATTAATTTTCCCAGAATTTTTCGAGGTCGGGAAGTATTTGTTTTAATTTTCCTACCATTAGAAATCGAGTAAATCCGCAAAACTAGGAACCGGCCCGGAATGACCCCAAATTCAGTGGGCAGCCTCATAAAAATATGGCTGATTTTACTGGATTGGTTTCATGTGGAAAGCACGACGTTTTCTTGTAGGAATGCGGGAACCCCGGCAGCTCGCCTGCCGCGGCCAGCGACGTCGGGGACGCTGGCCTGCGCTGTCGAGCCCGCGAGGGCTGTCTCCGCGGCAGGCCCCCCCTGAACGGGGCACGACAGGCCACCGCGCTGGCTCGTCCAGCGTCGACAGTCCCTCGTCCAGGTTTCAGATCGCGCCAAGTCGAACCCATGACCTGCTCAAGCCATCGTGCGCTGCCGAATTCGCATCTGCGTGTAGGCTGCCATTCCACGCGGCAGCCCCTGTTTTCGTCAGCGTGCCCCCCTGACGAATTTTCCTGCCTGGCCCAGTCCAGCGTCCAGCCCCTGTTCGTCGAAAAATCTGCGCTGCCGATTTTCCACGCGGCAGCCCCTCTTTTCGTCAGCGTGCCCCCCTGACGAATTTTCCTGCCTGGCCCGGCCAGTCCAGCCCCTGTTCGTCGAAAAATCTGCGCTGCCGATTTTCCACGCGGCAGCCCCTCTTTTCGTCAGCGTGCCCCCCTGACGAATTTTCCTGCCTGGCCCGGCCGGTCCAGCATCCAGCCCCTGTTCGTCGAAAAATCTGCGCTGCCGATTTTCCACGCGGCAGCCCCTGTTTTCCTCAGCGTGCCCCCCTGACGAATGTTCGTCGAAAAATCTGCGCTGCCGATTTTCCACGCGGCAGCCCCTCTTTTCGTCAGCGTGCCCCCCTGACGAATGTTCGTCGAAAAATCTGCGCTGCCGATTTTCCACGCGGCAGCCCCTCTTTTCGTCAGCGTGCCCCCTGACGAATTTTCCTGCCTGGCCCAGTCCAGCGTCCAGCCCCTGTTCGTCGAAAAATCTGCGCTGCCGATTTTCCACGCGGCAGCCCCTCTTTTCGTCAGCGTGCCCCCCTGACGAATTTTCCTGCCTGGCCCGGCCGGTCCAGCCCCTGTTCGTCGAAAAATCTGCGCTGCCGATTTTCCACTCCGCAGCCCCTGTTTTCGTCAGCGTGCCCCCCTGACGAATTTTCCTGCCTGGCCCGGCCAGTCCAGCGCCCAGCCCCTGTTCGTCGAAAAATCTGCGCTGCCGATTTTCCCCGACGAACCTGCAGCTGCACAAATCCGCGCTGCCACTGCCCCATTGTCTGGACCAACAGTCTTTTCCATCAAGCCCTGGACTATAAATCGTCCAGACTCATCGCCAGCACCCGCTGCCGATTCTGCCGACTTTGCCGATTTCGTCGGCGCTGCCGATTCCAACACTGCCCGCCGTGCCTGAACCAGCGCTGTTTCGTCAGCGTGTCCCCTTGACGAATTTCCCTGCCTGGCCTGGACAGTCCATCTTCCAGCCCATGTTCATCGAAAAATCTGCGCTGCCGATTTCCCCGACGAACCTGCAGCTGCACAAATCTGTGCTGCCGATTTCCCCCCCTGTCGGCATGGCTGCCGCTGCCCCGATGTCCAGACCAACAGTCTTTTTTGTCGACTTTGCCGATTTTGTCCGCGCTGCCGATTCCAACACTACCCCCTGCATCCAAACCAGCATTGTTTCGTCAGCTCTTCCCCTGACGATTTTAGCCCTGTAACAAACAGTAGGCCTCCAATCCCGCCAACGGGAGCCAAGTTGATAGGGAAGAGAATTGAATGACGCGCCTGGTCCTCGCACCCCGCCACCCGAGGGGCCTTTTTCCCGGCAGCCTCTGAAAAACTCTAGCTTTCACGGTCCTCGCCGCCCCTCACCACCATGGCAGGCCTCTAATCCCACCCATCAGCAGTTGTAGCCGATAGGGCAGTGATTTGAATGACGCGTCGCGGGCCTCCGGGTCATCTCACCCGGCCATTAATTGGAGCGTTTTTGGCTGGCCGAGGATGGGGGGATGGATCTCTTCTTCCGAAAAAGCAAACAGTACATCGGGAGTTATGTTGACGGGGCATGGAATTGAATGACCCGTCGCGGGCCGCCGGGTCATCTCACCCGGCCATCCCGGGGAGCGTTTTTCCCGGCAGCATCGGGGAAACTCTTGCTTTCACTGCCCGCTGCCCAAGTCCCCACTCGAATCGGCCCCCCGCGCCAACAAGCCAACGCTGCCGAATCGGCAGACACTGCTGCCGAATCTGCCGACACTGCCCCGCGGGCTGCCACTGCCCCAGTGTCTAAACCAGCGGTCTTTCTCATCGAGCCTTGGACTATCCAGTCCGTCCTGACTCATCGCCAGCACCTGCTGCCGATTCTGCCGACTTTGCCGATTTTCTCGGCGCTGCCGATTCCAACACTGCGCCCACCGTGTCTGAACCAGCGCTGTTTCGTCAGCGTGTCCCCTCGACGAATTTTCCTGCCTGGCCTGGACAGTCCACCGTCCAGCCCGTGTTCGTCGAAAAATCTGCGCTGCCGATTCTGCCGACTTTGCCGATTTCGTCGGCGCTGCCGATTCCAACACTGCCCGCCGTGCCTGAACCAGCGCTGTTTCGTCAGCGTGTCCCCTCGACAAATTTTCCTGCCTGGCCTGGACAGTCCATCGCCCAGCCCATGTTCGTCGCAAAATCTGCGCTGCCGATTTTCCCCGACGAACCTGCAGCCGCACAAATCTGCGCTGCCGAATCTGCCGACACTGTCCCGCGGGCTGCCACTGCCCCAGTGTCTAAACCAGCAGTCTTTCTCGTCGAGCCTTGGACTATCCAGCCCGTCCAGACCCATCGCCAGCACCCGCTGCCGATTCTGCCGACTTTGCCGATTTCGTCGGCGCTGCCGATTCCACCACTGCCCGCCGTGCCTGAACCAGCGCTGTTTCGTCAGCGTGTCCCCTCGATGAATTTTCCTGCATGGCCCGGCCAGTCCAGCGTCCAGCCCATGTTCGTCGAAAAATCTGCGCTGCCGATTCTGCCGACTTTGCCGATTTCGTCGGCGCTGCCGATTCCAACACTGCCCGCCGTGCCTGAACCAGCGCTGTTTCGTCAGCGTGTCCCCTCGACAAATTTTCCTGCCTGGCCTGGACAGTCCACCGTCCAGCCCGTGTTCGTCGAAAAATCTTCGCTGCCGATTCTGCCGACTTTGCCGATTTCGTCGGCGCTGCCGATTCCAACACTGCCCGCCGTGCCTGAACCAGCGCTGTTTCGTCAGCGTGTCCCCTCGACAAATTTTCCTGCCTGGCCTGGACAGTCCATCGCCCAGCCCATGTTCGTCGCAAAATCTGCGCTGCCGATTTTCCCCGACGAACCTGCAGCCGCACAAATCTGCGCTGCCGAATCTGCCGACACTGTCCCGCGGGCTGCCACTGCCCCAGTGTCTAAACCAGCAGTCTTTCTCGTCGAGCCTTGGACTATCCAGCCCGTCCAGACCCATCGCCAGCACCCGCTGCCGATTCTGCCGACTTTGCCGATTTCGTCGGCGCTGCCGATTCCACCACTGCCCGCCGTGCCTGAACCAGCGCTGTTTCGTCAGCGTGTCCCCTCGATGAATTTTCCTGCATGGCCCGGCCAGTCCAGCATCCAGCCCATGTTCGTCGAAAAATCTGCGCTGCCGATTCTGCCGACTTTGCCGATTTCGTCGGCGCTGCCGATTCCAACACTGCCCGCCGTGCCTGAACCAGCGCTGTTTCGTCAGCGTGTCCCCTCGACAAATTTTCCTGC
>NC_084853.1:11986191-11993691 GCF_951802175.1 Populus nigra
CGAGCCCGCGAGGGCTGTCTCCGCGGCAGGCCCCCCCTGAACGGGGCACGACAGGCCACCGCGCTGGCTCGTCCAGCGTCGACAGTCCCTCGTCCAGGTTTCAGATCGCGCCAAGTCGAACCCATGACCTGCTCAAGCCATCGTGCGCTGCCGAATTCGCATCTGCGTGTAGGCTGCCATTCCACGCGGCAGCCCCTGTTTTCGTCAGCGTGCCCCCCTGACGAATTTTCCTGCCTGGCCCAGTCCAGCGTCCAGCCCCTGTTCGTCGAAAAATCTGCGCTGCCGATTTTCCACGCGGCAGCCCCTCTTTTCGTCAGCGTGCCCCCCTGACGAATTTTCCTGCCTGGCCCGGCCAGTCCAGCCCCTGTTCGTCGAAAAATCTGCGCTGCCGATTTTCCACGCGGCAGCCCCTCTTTTCGTCAGCGTGCCCCCCTGACGAATTTTCCTGCCTGGCCCGGCCGGTCCAGCATCCAGCCCCTGTTCGTCGAAAAATCTGCGCTGCCGATTTTCCACGCGGCAGCCCCTGTTTTCCTCAGCGTGCCCCCCTGACGAATGTTCGTCGAAAAATCTGCGCTGCCGATTTTCCACGCGGCAGCCCCTCTTTTCGTCAGCGTGCCCCCCTGACGAATGTTCGTCGAAAAATCTGCGCTGCCGATTTTCCACGCGGCAGCCCCTCTTTTCGTCAGCGTGCCCCCTGACGAATTTTCCTGCCTGGCCCAGTCCAGCGTCCAGCCCCTGTTCGTCGAAAAATCTGCGCTGCCGATTTTCCACGCGGCAGCCCCTCTTTTCGTCAGCGTGCCCCCCTGACGAATTTTCCTGCCTGGCCCGGCCGGTCCAGCCCCTGTTCGTCGAAAAATCTGCGCTGCCGATTTTCCACTCCGCAGCCCCTGTTTTCGTCAGCGTGCCCCCCTGACGAATTTTCCTGCCTGGCCCGGCCAGTCCAGCGCCCAGCCCCTGTTCGTCGAAAAATCTGCGCTGCCGATTTTCCCCGACGAACCTGCAGCTGCACAAATCCGCGCTGCCACTGCCCCATTGTCTGGACCAACAGTCTTTTCCATCAAGCCCTGGACTATAAATCGTCCAGACTCATCGCCAGCACCCGCTGCCGATTCTGCCGACTTTGCCGATTTCGTCGGCGCTGCCGATTCCAACACTGCCCGCCGTGCCTGAACCAGCGCTGTTTCGTCAGCGTGTCCCCTTGACGAATTTCCCTGCCTGGCCTGGACAGTCCATCTTCCAGCCCATGTTCATCGAAAAATCTGCGCTGCCGATTTCCCCGACGAACCTGCAGCTGCACAAATCTGCGCTGCCGATTTCCCCCCCTGTCGGCATGGCTGCCGCTGCCCCGATGTCCAGACCAACAGTCTTTTTTGTCGACTTTGCCGATTTTGTCCGCGCTGCCGATTCCAACACTACCCCCTGCATCCAAACCAGCATTGTTTCGTCAGCTCTTCCCCTGACGATTTTAGCCCTGTAACAAACAGTAGGCCTCCAATCCCGCCAACGGGAGCCAAGTTGATAGGGAAGAGAATTGAATGACGCGCCTGGTCCTCGCACCCCGCCACCCGAGGGGCCTTTTTCCCGGCAGCCTCTGAAAAACTCTAGCTTTCACGGTCCTCGCCGCCCCTCACCACCATGGCAGGTGTCACGGGGGTGATTTTTCGCAACGAAATCCAACCCGTGCGGCAGCCTAGTCCCTCACTAGACTCAGCCTTCCCTCGCCACTCCCACTCGTGTTTGCCTAGTAACTAAGCAAGCGGAATACACAAGCAAGAATAGGAATCATAGTGCACAACAAGCTTTACAGGAACTCTTTCCCAACCTTTATTAATCTCATACACAAAGGAAACTATACACAAATCCGTATGTGTGCTATGCACAAAGATTACATGCTACACAAGCTACCTCTAACTAGTGTTCTTGCATGCCCCTACATGCTGGACATCCCCACCCGAACGCCCTTACATTTTGAACATTCCCACCCGAATGCTCTTTACATTTGGAACACTCTCACCCGAATGCTCTCTACATTTGGGAACACCCTCACCCGAATGCTCCCCCACACACAAGAGCTGCATCTTGTATTTATAGACAAGCAAAGGAGCTGCAAAGGCTCCTCCCCATTATCCCCCATTTTCGGGAACTAGTGGAGCACTACCTCTCCCCCACGCTCCCATGTTTTCAGGACATGGTGGAGCACTACCTCACACCCATTATCCCATGTTTTCAGGACATAGTGGCCCGGCCAGCACCCAAGTTATGCTCCCATGTTCTGCCTCCCATGAAGCTGCCACTTTCCCCATTTTCGGGCTGTCTGCTTGCCAGCCCCAGCTGCCAGTTTCTGCTGCGTCAGCTGCTGACTTAGAAGGTCCATCACCTAAGTCCCACGTCCATGCCAAGTCACAAGCTCAAAGACTCGCATAGACCATTGCATGCTGCCTGCCGAATTCATTTCTGCCTATGCAAGGCTGCCGCAATCCATCGCTGCCGAATTCTAGGCAGTGTGCCTTCGTTGGCGCGTCCCAGCGCCTAGAGCTCTTTTCCCATGCCTCGGACAGTCCCTCGCCCAAGTTTCCAATCGTGCCAAGTCGAGCCCCTGACTTGCACAAGTTGCTGCGCGCTGCCGAATCCGCATCTGCGTGCAGGCTGCCCCTGCCTACGCTGCCGAATTCGCATATGCGTGCAGGCTGCCAATCTCTGCGCTGCCGAATTCGCATCTGCGTGCAGGCTGCTCCTGCCTACGCTGCCGAATTCTGCGATAGCCCCAATTCTCGTCAGCCTACCTCCTGACGAGGCTTGGACAGTCCCTCGTCCAGCCCATGTTCGTCAACAATCTTCGCTGCCGATTTTCCCTTGACGAACCTACAGCCGCATAAATCTGCGCCGCCGATTTCTCGCACTGATGGCATGGCTGCCAGCACCCTCAGGCCTTGTTTTGGCCAGCCAGCCAAAGCGTGCACCTCGTGCACATTTGACACTGTGACAAACCACCCCTACCAAAAGAACCCGACGCCCTCGTCGGACAGATTTGAAGTACCCTTTGCACCGCATCTGTTCCTCGTCACACTTCATGTTTCTCCGCATGAAACCTCTTCGGTTTTCCCACATTCAACAACAAATTCAGTCCACCGAATCTTTGTCAACCTGTTTCAAAACCAAGCTGTGACACATTCTGTTTTGGCTCGTTAGTTTTCCACAAATGTCAAACACATCATACTCGCAAGTATGTTTTCGCAAAGTTTAGATGCCATGCCGCCTAGCACCCAAGGAATCCGTCCCTTCCTTCACAAAATACATCCACACAAAATCACTTTGAAGAACCCATATGAGCTCCCATACGAACATCTAGTTCTTCAACCATTCTGCGTGCCCCAAAACTGCAAGTATACCAATATTGCTTACTTGTCTGCTCTTCAGCAATCAACACATCCTGCCGAATTCGCCTCTGCCCCTGCAAGGCTGCTGCTTGTTCATCGCTGCTGAACTCAATGCAGTGTGTTTTTCGTTGGCGCATCCTCACGCCTGGAGTTAAACCATGATCTGTCCATCGTCAAAGTTTTGAAACTCCCCCAAGTCTGCCTCGCACAAGGCAGTTTGGCCGCTCCTAAGTCTTCATCAACTCAGCTGGCCCCCTTCACACTAACTCTTTCCTTAGTGTTGAGCACACGTATAGGATTTACGTATGCCGTTTCTTCTCCATCCTTCCCCACGGAAGTAGCACTAGGCTGTGCTCTCAACAGGCAGTCCCTTGCGAAGTGCTTCCCCTCGCAAATAAAACAGCCCAAACATGATTCCGAAACATTTTCTTGCCCTTGGCTTCTGACTCCCCTTTGTCATCAGCCCTCTTAGGTTCTCCACCTGCAAGAAATAAGAATGCGACAGTGCTGTTACGCCCAGCACCAACTCAGTTTCGATGATCAACTCCATCTCATGTCGAAGTCTTTCAGCAAGTCCCTCCAAGTCCATTTGTAACCTGCCATAGCACAAACACATAGCATCCCAGCATCAAATTTCGTCTGACCTGGTTCCCCCATGCGCTACTGTCATGCCTTAGAAACTTCGTCAATCACACAAGATTTCGCTGACGCAAAACAGCCCCAACTGTTTTCAACCTTCGCTGTATGTTTCGTCCACCGAAAACTCGCAACCCTTTGTCCCAACAAAGGTCATTGGCATTTTGCTTCCATCACTGCAATCCATCGCAATGCCCAAAATAGCCACTCGTACTGATTTCAAGACAGTACCCAAAATCATCTTCGTCGACGATTTTGGCTTCCACACCAAGCCCACTGAATCGGCTGCCGAATCTGTCACCCAGTCTGTCCCTCGACATCGCGCAGACTCTTTGAGACACACCCCCACGGTACTGCCTCCTCTGTTATGCCTCCAATCCTGGTCCCAGCGTGACTAAAGTCTATCTCAGCCACTGTCTTCTTCACCCTGAACTATCCATCATCAAGGTCTCCACCGAAGACATCAATTCTGCCTCCCCAAAGGCAGTAAGCACAACAAATCTTCGTAGATTCGTCTGCCCTCAACTTGGTCTCTGGATTTTGCTTCCACCTCCCTGAACATTCATCTCCCTGAACATTCCTTCCTTGAGATGCACAACAATCCCTACGTTCTGCCACCAAGGCAGCAAGCAAGGCCAGACCGCATCCACTCCGATATATGCTGGCTCATGATGACTGAATTCCATCTCGGTCATCTAGCAAACGTATAAGGTTTACGTATGCCTAATCTCAAACGCCATCTTCCACAATGACAACTTCAAGGTTTCCCCTCCTTGGGCAACAATCTCATACAAAGTAATTTCCATCGCAAGAGAACAACAATGCAAATTTCAGTTTCGAACCCTTACCGATTTGCCTTCTCGTCTGACGGTCCATCATCAGCAGCAACAAGTTTAGGCTCTCCACGTTTACTTGCTTCTTCTTCTGTCTCGCCCCATCCTTCCCTCAAGGCTTTGACGAAAATACAGAAGCGCCCAGCAGCCCCTCCGCTGGACCCTGCTCTCAAGCCTGCCAGTCCATCTGACAGTTTCAATGGCCGAATCAGCACCCATTTTGCGCTGATCCCTTCATCATCACTTTGCGTCGCCCATGGAGTTAAACCCCCAAAACTCCGCAGCCCTTTTGAACACCAACACTGCCCAAAATGCTAGAAAGTTTACCTCAAATGGTTCGGAACAAATCAGCCCTTCGATCTGCCCTCACAGAACAGCCCATCGTCTGTGCTACGAAACAGTCCATCGTTTCGTCATGAACGCAAGCTGCGCTCTCCTCCAAAGTTTCTGCCGGTCCCATCGGCAGCAGCAATGTTTCCCTCAAATCAGTGCCTTCGATTTGTCCAGAGAAACATCAGCATTCTCGTCGCTGATCATTGCGCTGGAATCTGCCTATCCCTTGGCAGAAGCAGTAGTCCTCCCAAATCACTCCGTTGATTTGGCCGCAGAATCATTCTCGTCATCCTGCAAAGACAGCAACAGCGCTCTGATACCACTTGTCACGGGGGTGATTTTTCGCAACGAAATCCAACCCGTGCGGCAGCCTAGTCCCTCACTAGACTCAGCCTTCCCTCGCCACTCCCACTCGTGTTTGCCTAGTAACTAAGCAAGCGGAATACACAAGCAAGAATAGGAATCATAGTGCACAACAAGCTTTACAGGAACTCTTTCCCAACCTTTATTAATCTCATACACAAAGGAAACTATACACAAATCCGTATGTGTGCTATGCACAAAGATTACATGCTACACAAGCTACCTCTAACTAGTGTTCTTGCATGCCCCTACATGCTGGACATCCCCACCCGAACGCCCTTACATTTTGAACATTCCCACCCGAATGCTCTTTACATTTGGAACACTCTCACCCGAATGCTCTCTACATTTGGGAACACCCTCACCCGAATGCTCCCCCACACACAAGAGCTGCATCTTGTATTTATAGACAAGCAAAGGAGCTGCAAAGGCTCCTCCCCATTATCCCCCATTTTCGGGAACTAGTGGAGCACTACCTCTCCCCCACGCTCCCATGTTTTCAGGACATGGTGGAGCACTACCTCACACCCATTATCCCATGTTTTCAGGACATAGTGGCCCGGCCAGCACCCAAGTTATGCTCCCATGTTCTGCCTCCCATGAAGCTGCCACTTTCCCCATTTTCGGGCTGTCTGCTTGCCAGCCCCAGCTGCCAGTTTCTGCTGCGTCAGCTGCTGACTTAGAAGGTCCATCACCTAAGTCCCACGTCCATGCCAAGTCACAAGCTCAAAGACTCGCATAGACCATTGCATGCTGCCTGCCGAATTCATTTCTGCCTATGCAAGGCTGCCGCAATCCATCGCTGCCGAATTCTAGGCAGTGTGCCTTCGTTGGCGCGTCCCAGCGCCTAGAGCTCTTTTCCCATGCCTTGGACAGTCCCTCGCCCAAGTTTCCAATCGTGCCAAGTCGAGCCCCTGACTTGCACAAGTTGCTGCGCGCTGCCGAATCCGCATCTGCGTGCAGGCTGCCCCTGCCTACGCTGCCGAATTCGCATATGCGTGCAGGCTGCCAATCTCTGCGCTGCCGAATTCGCATCTGCGTGCAGGCTGCTCCTGCCTACGCTGCCGAATTCTGCGATAGCCCCAATTCTCGTCAGCCTACCTCCTGACGAGGCTTGGACAGTCCCTCGTCCAGCCCATGTTCGTCAACAATCTTCGCTGCCGATTTTCCCTTGACGAACCTACAGCCGCATAAATCTGCGCCGCCGATTTCTCGCACTGATGGCATGGCTGCCAGCACCCTCAGGCCTTGTTTTGGCCAGCCAGCCAAAGCGTGCACCTCGTGCACATTTGACACTGTGACAGCAGGCCTCTAATCCCACCCATCAGCAGTTGTAGCCGATAGGGCAGTGATTTGAATGACGCGTCGCGGGCCTCCGGGTCATCTCACCCGGCCATTAATTGGAGCGTTTTTGGCTGGCCGAGGATGGGGGGATGGATCTCTTCTTCCGAAAAAGCAAACAGTACATCGGGAGTTATGTTGACGGGGCATGGAATTGAATGACCCGTCGCGGGCCGCCGGGTCATCTCACCCGGCCATCCCGGGGAGCGTTTTTCCCGGCAGCATCGGGGAAACTCTTGCTTTCACTGCCCGCTGCCCAAGTCCCCACTCGAATCGGCCCCCCGCGCCAACAAGCCAACGCTGCCGAATCGGCAGACACTGCTGCCGAATCTGCCGACACTGCCCCGCGGGCTGCCACTGCCCCAGTGTCTAAACCAGCGGTCTTTCTCATCGAGCCTTGGACTATCCAGTCCGTCCTGACTCATCGCCAGCACCTGCTGCCGATTCTGCCGACTTTGCCGATTTTCTCGGCGCTGCCGATTCCAACACTGCGCCCACCGTGTCTGAACCAGCGCTGTTTCGTCAGCGTGTCCCCTCGACGAATTTTCCTGCCTGGCCTGGACAGTCCACCGTCCAGCCCGTGTTCGTCGAAAAATCTGCGCTGCCGATTCTGCCGA
>NC_084853.1:12003691-12006191 GCF_951802175.1 Populus nigra
GAGAGAGCAAGCCAGCAGGGGCTGTCCGCGCGTCGCGCAGCGCGGCATGGCTGCGGGGGCCGCGCGCGCGCGCCCAAGCGCCCAAGGGCCCCCAAGGGCCCCCAAGGGCCCCAGGCCCTCAGGCCCCAGCGCCCCAGCGCCCAGCGCGGGCGGGCGCGCGCGCGCGTGTGGTCTTTGAGGGGCGCCGGCCTGGTGGCTCCCTAAAGAGCAATAAGTGTCATTGCAGCTCTGGCAGGGGGAGACACTACTAGGTCCCAGCTGTCACCCCCCCTCTAAAAAATTCATTTCTTGGTATTTTGAGCTGAAATTTTGCACAGAGGTTGGCAAAAATCCAATCCACCTTCATTAATTTTCCCAGAATTTTTCGAGGTCGGGAAGTATTTGTTTTAATTTTCCTACCATTAGAAATCGAGTAAATCCGCAAAACTAGGAACCGGCCCGGAATGACCCCAAATTCAGTGGGCAGCCTCATAAAAATATGGCTGATTTTACTGGATTGGTTTCATGTGGAAAGCACGACGTTTTCTTGTAGGAATGCGGGAACCCCGGCAGCTCGCCTGCCGCGGCCAGCGACGTCGGGGACGCTGGCCTGCGCTGTCGAGCCCGCGAGGGCTGTCTCCGCGGCAGGCCCCCCCTGAACGGGGCACGACAGGCCACCGCGCTGGCTCGTCCAGCGTCGACAGTCCCTCGTCCAGGTTTCAGATCGCGCCAAGTCGAACCCATGACCTGCTCAAGCCATCGTGCGCTGCCGAATTCGCATCTGCGTGTAGGCTGCCATTCCACGCGGCAGCCCCTGTTTTCGTCAGCGTGCCCCCCTGACGAATTTTCCTGCCTGGCCCAGTCCAGCGTCCAGCCCCTGTTCGTCGAAAAATCTGCGCTGCCGATTTTCCACGCGGCAGCCCCTCTTTTCGTCAGCGTGCCCCCCTGACGAATTTTCCTGCCTGGCCCGGCCAGTCCAGCCCCTGTTCGTCGAAAAATCTGCGCTGCCGATTTTCCACGCGGCAGCCCCTCTTTTCGTCAGCGTGCCCCCCTGACGAATTTTCCTGCCTGGCCCGGCCGGTCCAGCATCCAGCCCCTGTTCGTCGAAAAATCTGCGCTGCCGATTTTCCACGCGGCAGCCCCTGTTTTCCTCAGCGTGCCCCCCTGACGAATGTTCGTCGAAAAATCTGCGCTGCCGATTTTCCACGCGGCAGCCCCTCTTTTCGTCAGCGTGCCCCCCTGACGAATGTTCGTCGAAAAATCTGCGCTGCCGATTTTCCACGCGGCAGCCCCTCTTTTCGTCAGCGTGCCCCCTGACGAATTTTCCTGCCTGGCCCAGTCCAGCGTCCAGCCCCTGTTCGTCGAAAAATCTGCGCTGCCGATTTTCCACGCGGCAGCCCCTCTTTTCGTCAGCGTGCCCCCCTGACGAATTTTCCTGCCTGGCCCGGCCGGTCCAGCCCCTGTTCGTCGAAAAATCTGCGCTGCCGATTTTCCACTCCGCAGCCCCTGTTTTCGTCAGCGTGCCCCCCTGACGAATTTTCCTGCCTGGCCCGGCCAGTCCAGCGCCCAGCCCCTGTTCGTCGAAAAATCTGCGCTGCCGATTTTCCCCGACGAACCTGCAGCTGCACAAATCCGCGCTGCCACTGCCCCATTGTCTGGACCAACAGTCTTTTCCATCAAGCCCTGGACTATAAATCGTCCAGACTCATCGCCAGCACCCGCTGCCGATTCTGCCGACTTTGCCGATTTCGTCGGCGCTGCCGATTCCAACACTGCCCGCCGTGCCTGAACCAGCGCTGTTTCGTCAGCGTGTCCCCTTGACGAATTTCCCTGCCTGGCCTGGACAGTCCATCTTCCAGCCCATGTTCATCGAAAAATCTGCGCTGCCGATTTCCCCGACGAACCTGCAGCTGCACAAATCTGTGCTGCCGATTTCCCCCCCTGTCGGCATGGCTGCCGCTGCCCCGATGTCCAGACCAACAGTCTTTTTTGTCGACTTTGCCGATTTTGTCCGCGCTGCCGATTCCAACACTACCCCCTGCATCCAAACCAGCATTGTTTCGTCAGCTCTTCCCCTGACGATTTTAGCCCTGTAACAAACAGTAGGCCTCCAATCCCGCCAACGGGAGCCAAGTTGATAGGGAAGAGAATTGAATGACGCGCCTGGTCCTCGCACCCCGCCACCCGAGGGGCCTTTTTCCCGGCAGCCTCTGAAAAACTCTAGCTTTCACGGTCCTCGCCGCCCCTCACCACCATGGCAGGCCTCTAATCCCACCCATCAGCAGTTGTAGCCGATAGGGCAGTGATTTGAATGACGCGTCGCGGGCCTCCGGGTCATCTCACCCGGCCATTAATTGGAGCGTTTTTGGCTGGCCGAGGATGGGGGGATGGATCTCTTCTTCCGAAAAAGCAAACAGTACATCGGGAGTTATGTTGACGGGGCATGGAATTGAATGACCCGTCGCGGGCCGCCGGGTCATCTCACCCGGCCATCCCGGGGAGCGTTTTTCCCGGCAGCATC
>NC_084853.1:12016191-12021191 GCF_951802175.1 Populus nigra
GCCCACGCCGCGGATAAGCAGCCCCAACGCGCCCGACGGCTTGGAGCGGGTCCCGAAGACGGTGGCCGGAATCGGGTCGTCGCCGGCCGGAAAACGGGTCATCGATGCCGGCAATACTTCGGGCCATGAGGCCCCCCACCTTAGTCCGAGTTTAGCAACAGCCCACATATCCCCCGCGGCAGGCCTATGGGCGCCAGGCCAGCGCGCCCCATGGCCAGTCAGGGGGCACCCCCCTAAAGAGCAATAAGTGTCATTGAAGCTCTGGCAGGGGGAGACACTACTAGGTCCCAGCTGTCACCCCCCCTCTAAAAAATTCATTTCTTGGTATTTTGAGCTGAAATTTTGCACAGAGGTTGGCAAAAATCCAATCCAACTTTATTAATTTTTCCAGAATTTTTCGAGGTCGGGAAGTATTTTTTTTTATTTTCCTACCATTAAAAATCGAGGAAATCGGAAAAAATAGGAACCGGCTCGGAATGACCCCAAATTCAGTGGGCAGCCTCATAAAAATATGGCTGATTTTACTGGATTGATTTCATGTGGAAAGCACGACGTTTTGTTGTAGGAATGCGGGAACCCCGGCGGCTCGCCTGCCGCGGCCAGCGACGTCGGGCTGGCCCCTGCAGCGCCTAGCCTCTCCCACGCGGGGGGCAGGCCAGAGCGCGGGGGGCCAGGGCCCGAAGGCAGCCCCCCCGCGGGCGAGAGAGCAAGCCAGCAGGGGCTGTCGCCTGCCGCGGCCAGCGACGTCGGGCTGGCCCCTGCAGCGCCTAGCCTCTCCCACGCGGGGGGCAGGCCAGAACGCGGGGGGCCAGGGCCCGAAGGCAGCCCCCCCGCGGGCGAGAGAGCAAGCCAGCAGGGGCTGTCGCCTGCCGCGGCCAGCGACGTCGGGCTGGCCCCTGCCGCGGCCAGCGATGTCGGGCTGTCGCCTGCCGCGGCCAGCGACGTCGGGCTGGCCCCTGCAGCGCCTAGCCTCTCCCACACAGGGGGCAGGCCAGAACGCGGGGGGCCAGGGCCCGAAGGCAGCCCCCCCGCGGGCGAGAGAGCAAGCCAGCAGGGGCTGTCCGCGCGTCGCGCAGCGCGGCATGGCTGCGGGGGCCGCGCGCGCGCGCCCAAGCGCCCAAGGGCCCCCAAGGGCCCCCAAGGGCCCCAGGCCCTCAGGCCCCAGCGCCCCAGCGCCCAGCGCGGGCGGGCGCGCGCGCGCGTGTGGTCTTTGAGGGGCGCCGGCCTGGTGGCTCCCTAAAGAGCAATAAGTGTCATTGCAGCTCTGGCAGGGGGAGACACTACTAGGTCCCAGCTGTCACCCCCCCTCTAAAAAATTCATTTCTTGGTATTTTGAGCTGAAATTTTGCACAGAGGTTGGCAAAAATCCAATCCACCTTCATTAATTTTCCCAGAATTTTTCGAGGTCGGGAAGTATTTGTTTTAATTTTCCTACCATTAGAAATCGAGTAAATCCGCAAAACTAGGAACCGGCCCGGAATGACCCCAAATTCAGTGGGCAGCCTCATAAAAATATGGCTGATTTTACTGGATTGGTTTCATGTGGAAAGCACGACGTTTTCTTGTAGGAATGCGGGAACCCCGGCAGCTCGCCTGCCGCGGCCAGCGACGTCGGGGACGCTGGCCTGCGCTGTCGAGCCCGCGAGGGCTGTCTCCGCGGCAGGCCCCCCCTGAACGGGGCACGACAGGCCACCGCGCTGGCTCGTCCAGCGTCGACAGTCCCTCGTCCAGGTTTCAGATCGCGCCAAGTCGAACCCATGACCTGCTCAAGCCATCGTGCGCTGCCGAATTCGCATCTGCGTGTAGGCTGCCATTCCACGCGGCAGCCCCTGTTTTCGTCAGCGTGCCCCCCTGACGAATTTTCCTGCCTGGCCCAGTCCAGCGTCCAGCCCCTGTTCGTCGAAAAATCTGCGCTGCCGATTTTCCACGCGGCAGCCCCTCTTTTCGTCAGCGTGCCCCCCTGACGAATTTTCCTGCCTGGCCCGGCCAGTCCAGCCCCTGTTCGTCGAAAAATCTGCGCTGCCGATTTTCCACGCGGCAGCCCCTCTTTTCGTCAGCGTGCCCCCCTGACGAATTTTCCTGCCTGGCCCGGCCGGTCCAGCATCCAGCCCCTGTTCGTCGAAAAATCTGCGCTGCCGATTTTCCACGCGGCAGCCCCTGTTTTCCTCAGCGTGCCCCCCTGACGAATGTTCGTCGAAAAATCTGCGCTGCCGATTTTCCACGCGGCAGCCCCTCTTTTCGTCAGCGTGCCCCCCTGACGAATGTTCGTCGAAAAATCTGCGCTGCCGATTTTCCACGCGGCAGCCCCTCTTTTCGTCAGCGTGCCCCCTGACGAATTTTCCTGCCTGGCCCAGTCCAGCGTCCAGCCCCTGTTCGTCGAAAAATCTGCGCTGCCGATTTTCCACGCGGCAGCCCCTCTTTTCGTCAGCGTGCCCCCCTGACGAATTTTCCTGCCTGGCCCGGCCGGTCCAGCCCCTGTTCGTCGAAAAATCTGCGCTGCCGATTTTCCACTCCGCAGCCCCTGTTTTCGTCAGCGTGCCCCCCTGACGAATTTTCCTGCCTGGCCCGGCCAGTCCAGCGCCCAGCCCCTGTTCGTCGAAAAATCTGCGCTGCCGATTTTCCCCGACGAACCTGCAGCTGCACAAATCCGCGCTGCCACTGCCCCATTGTCTGGACCAACAGTCTTTTCCATCAAGCCCTGGACTATAAATCGTCCAGACTCATCGCCAGCACCCGCTGCCGATTCTGCCGACTTTGCCGATTTCGTCGGCGCTGCCGATTCCAACACTGCCCGCCGTGCCTGAACCAGCGCTGTTTCGTCAGCGTGTCCCCTTGACGAATTTCCCTGCCTGGCCTGGACAGTCCATCTTCCAGCCCATGTTCATCGAAAAATCTGCGCTGCCGATTTCCCCGACGAACCTGCAGCTGCACAAATCTGTGCTGCCGATTTCCCCCCCTGTCGGCATGGCTGCCGCTGCCCCGATGTCCAGACCAACAGTCTTTTTTGTCGACTTTGCCGATTTTGTCCGCGCTGCCGATTCCAACACTACCCCCTGCATCCAAACCAGCATTGTTTCGTCAGCTCTTCCCCTGACGATTTTAGCCCTGTAACAAACAGTAGGCCTCCAATCCCGCCAACGGGAGCCAAGTTGATAGGGAAGAGAATTGAATGACGCGCCTGGTCCTCGCACCCCGCCACCCGAGGGGCCTTTTTCCCGGCAGCCTCTGAAAAACTCTAGCTTTCACGGTCCTCGCCGCCCCTCACCACCATGGCAGGCCTCTAATCCCACCCATCAGCAGTTGTAGCCGATAGGGCAGTGATTTGAATGACGCGTCGCGGGCCTCCGGGTCATCTCACCCGGCCATTAATTGGAGCGTTTTTGGCTGGCCGAGGATGGGGGGATGGATCTCTTCTTCCGAAAAAGCAAACAGTACATCGGGAGTTATGTTGACGGGGCATGGAATTGAATGACCCGTCGCGGGCCGCCGGGTCATCTCACCCGGCCATCCCGGGGAGCGTTTTTCCCGGCAGCATCGGGGAAACTCTTGCTTTCACTGCCCGCTGCCCAAGTCCCCACTCGAATCGGCCCCCCGCGCCAACAAGCCAACGCTGCCGAATCGGCAGACACTGCTGCCGAATCTGCCGACACTGCCCCGCGGGCTGCCACTGCCCCAGTGTCTAAACCAGCGGTCTTTCTCATCGAGCCTTGGACTATCCAGTCCGTCCTGACTCATCGCCAGCACCTGCTGCCGATTCTGCCGACTTTGCCGATTTTCTCGGCGCTGCCGATTCCAACACTGCGCCCACCGTGTCTGAACCAGCGCTGTTTCGTCAGCGTGTCCCCTCGACGAATTTTCCTGCCTGGCCTGGACAGTCCACCGTCCAGCCCGTGTTCGTCGAAAAATCTGCGCTGCCGATTCTGCCGACTTTGCCGATTTCGTCGGCGCTGCCGATTCCAACACTGCCCGCCGTGCCTGAACCAGCGCTGTTTCGTCAGCGTGTCCCCTCGACAAATTTTCCTGCCTGGCCTGGACAGTCCATCGCCCAGCCCATGTTCGTCGCAAAATCTGCGCTGCCGATTTTCCCCGACGAACCTGCAGCCGCACAAATCTGCGCTGCCGAATCTGCCGACACTGTCCCGCGGGCTGCCACTGCCCCAGTGTCTAAACCAGCAGTCTTTCTCGTCGAGCCTTGGACTATCCAGCCCGTCCAGACCCATCGCCAGCACCCGCTGCCGATTCTGCCGACTTTGCCGATTTCGTCGGCGCTGCCGATTCCACCACTGCCCGCCGTGCCTGAACCAGCGCTGTTTCGTCAGCGTGTCCCCTCGATGAATTTTCCTGCATGGCCCGGCCAGTCCAGCGTCCAGCCCATGTTCGTCGAAAAATCTGCGCTGCCGATTCTGCCGACTTTGCCGATTTCGTCGGCGCTGCCGATTCCAACACTGCCCGCCGTGCCTGAACCAGCGCTGTTTCGTCAGCGTGTCCCCTCGACAAATTTTCCTGCCTGGCCTGGACAGTCCACCGTCCAGCCCGTGTTCGTCGAAAAATCTTCGCTGCCGATTCTGCCGACTTTGCCGATTTCGTCGGCGCTGCCGATTCCAACACTGCCCGCCGTGCCTGAACCAGCGCTGTTTCGTCAGCGTGTCCCCTCGACAAATTTTCCTGCCTGGCCTGGACAGTCCATCGCCCAGCCCATGTTCGTCGCAAAATCTGCGCTGCCGATTTTCCCCGACGAACCTGCAGCCGCACAAATCTGCGCTGCCGAATCTGCCGACACTGTCCCGCGGGCTGCCACTGCCCCAGTGTCTAAACCAGCAGTCTTTCTCGTCGAGCCTTGGACTATCCAGCCCGTCCAGACCCATCGCCAGCACCCGCTGCCGATTCTGCCGACTTTGCCGATTTCGTCGGCGCTGCCGATTCCACCACTGCCCGCCGTGCCTGAACCAGCGCTGTTTCGTCAGCGTGTCCCCTCGATGAATTTTCCTGCATGGCCCGGC
>NC_084853.1:12031191-12038691 GCF_951802175.1 Populus nigra
ACCCCAAATTCAGTGGGCAGCCTCATAAAAATATGGCTGATTTTACTGGATTGGTTTCATGTGGAAAGCACGACGTTTTCTTGTAGGAATGCGGGAACCCCGGCAGCTCGCCTGCCGCGGCCAGCGACGTCGGGGACGCTGGCCTGCGCTGTCGAGCCCGCGAGGGCTGTCTCCGCGGCAGGCCCCCCCTGAACGGGGCACGACAGGCCACCGCGCTGGCTCGTCCAGCGTCGACAGTCCCTCGTCCAGGTTTCAGATCGCGCCAAGTCGAACCCATGACCTGCTCAAGCCATCGTGCGCTGCCGAATTCGCATCTGCGTGTAGGCTGCCATTCCACGCGGCAGCCCCTGTTTTCGTCAGCGTGCCCCCCTGACGAATTTTCCTGCCTGGCCCAGTCCAGCGTCCAGCCCCTGTTCGTCGAAAAATCTGCGCTGCCGATTTTCCACGCGGCAGCCCCTCTTTTCGTCAGCGTGCCCCCCTGACGAATTTTCCTGCCTGGCCCGGCCAGTCCAGCCCCTGTTCGTCGAAAAATCTGCGCTGCCGATTTTCCACGCGGCAGCCCCTCTTTTCGTCAGCGTGCCCCCCTGACGAATTTTCCTGCCTGGCCCGGCCGGTCCAGCATCCAGCCCCTGTTCGTCGAAAAATCTGCGCTGCCGATTTTCCACGCGGCAGCCCCTGTTTTCCTCAGCGTGCCCCCCTGACGAATGTTCGTCGAAAAATCTGCGCTGCCGATTTTCCACGCGGCAGCCCCTCTTTTCGTCAGCGTGCCCCCCTGACGAATGTTCGTCGAAAAATCTGCGCTGCCGATTTTCCACGCGGCAGCCCCTCTTTTCGTCAGCGTGCCCCCTGACGAATTTTCCTGCCTGGCCCAGTCCAGCGTCCAGCCCCTGTTCGTCGAAAAATCTGCGCTGCCGATTTTCCACGCGGCAGCCCCTCTTTTCGTCAGCGTGCCCCCCTGACGAATTTTCCTGCCTGGCCCGGCCGGTCCAGCCCCTGTTCGTCGAAAAATCTGCGCTGCCGATTTTCCACTCCGCAGCCCCTGTTTTCGTCAGCGTGCCCCCCTGACGAATTTTCCTGCCTGGCCCGGCCAGTCCAGCGCCCAGCCCCTGTTCGTCGAAAAATCTGCGCTGCCGATTTTCCCCGACGAACCTGCAGCTGCACAAATCCGCGCTGCCACTGCCCCATTGTCTGGACCAACAGTCTTTTCCATCAAGCCCTGGACTATAAATCGTCCAGACTCATCGCCAGCACCCGCTGCCGATTCTGCCGACTTTGCCGATTTCGTCGGCGCTGCCGATTCCAACACTGCCCGCCGTGCCTGAACCAGCGCTGTTTCGTCAGCGTGTCCCCTTGACGAATTTCCCTGCCTGGCCTGGACAGTCCATCTTCCAGCCCATGTTCATCGAAAAATCTGCGCTGCCGATTTCCCCGACGAACCTGCAGCTGCACAAATCTGCGCTGCCGATTTCCCCCCCTGTCGGCATGGCTGCCGCTGCCCCGATGTCCAGACCAACAGTCTTTTTTGTCGACTTTGCCGATTTTGTCCGCGCTGCCGATTCCAACACTACCCCCTGCATCCAAACCAGCATTGTTTCGTCAGCTCTTCCCCTGACGATTTTAGCCCTGTAACAAACAGTAGGCCTCCAATCCCGCCAACGGGAGCCAAGTTGATAGGGAAGAGAATTGAATGACGCGCCTGGTCCTCGCACCCCGCCACCCGAGGGGCCTTTTTCCCGGCAGCCTCTGAAAAACTCTAGCTTTCACGGTCCTCGCCGCCCCTCACCACCATGGCAGGTGTCACGGGGGTGATTTTTCGCAACGAAATCCAACCCGTGCGGCAGCCTAGTCCCTCACTAGACTCAGCCTTCCCTCGCCACTCCCACTCGTGTTTGCCTAGTAACTAAGCAAGCGGAATACACAAGCAAGAATAGGAATCATAGTGCACAACAAGCTTTACAGGAACTCTTTCCCAACCTTTATTAATCTCATACACAAAGGAAACTATACACAAATCCGTATGTGTGCTATGCACAAAGATTACATGCTACACAAGCTACCTCTAACTAGTGTTCTTGCATGCCCCTACATGCTGGACATCCCCACCCGAACGCCCTTACATTTTGAACATTCCCACCCGAATGCTCTTTACATTTGGAACACTCTCACCCGAATGCTCTCTACATTTGGGAACACCCTCACCCGAATGCTCCCCCACACACAAGAGCTGCATCTTGTATTTATAGACAAGCAAAGGAGCTGCAAAGGCTCCTCCCCATTATCCCCCATTTTCGGGAACTAGTGGAGCACTACCTCTCCCCCACGCTCCCATGTTTTCAGGACATGGTGGAGCACTACCTCACACCCATTATCCCATGTTTTCAGGACATAGTGGCCCGGCCAGCACCCAAGTTATGCTCCCATGTTCTGCCTCCCATGAAGCTGCCACTTTCCCCATTTTCGGGCTGTCTGCTTGCCAGCCCCAGCTGCCAGTTTCTGCTGCGTCAGCTGCTGACTTAGAAGGTCCATCACCTAAGTCCCACGTCCATGCCAAGTCACAAGCTCAAAGACTCGCATAGACCATTGCATGCTGCCTGCCGAATTCATTTCTGCCTATGCAAGGCTGCCGCAATCCATCGCTGCCGAATTCTAGGCAGTGTGCCTTCGTTGGCGCGTCCCAGCGCCTAGAGCTCTTTTCCCATGCCTCGGACAGTCCCTCGCCCAAGTTTCCAATCGTGCCAAGTCGAGCCCCTGACTTGCACAAGTTGCTGCGCGCTGCCGAATCCGCATCTGCGTGCAGGCTGCCCCTGCCTACGCTGCCGAATTCGCATATGCGTGCAGGCTGCCAATCTCTGCGCTGCCGAATTCGCATCTGCGTGCAGGCTGCTCCTGCCTACGCTGCCGAATTCTGCGATAGCCCCAATTCTCGTCAGCCTACCTCCTGACGAGGCTTGGACAGTCCCTCGTCCAGCCCATGTTCGTCAACAATCTTCGCTGCCGATTTTCCCTTGACGAACCTACAGCCGCATAAATCTGCGCCGCCGATTTCTCGCACTGATGGCATGGCTGCCAGCACCCTCAGGCCTTGTTTTGGCCAGCCAGCCAAAGCGTGCACCTCGTGCACATTTGACACTGTGACAAACCACCCCTACCAAAAGAACCCGACGCCCTCGTCGGACAGATTTGAAGTACCCTTTGCACCGCATCTGTTCCTCGTCACACTTCATGTTTCTCCGCATGAAACCTCTTCGGTTTTCCCACATTCAACAACAAATTCAGTCCACCGAATCTTTGTCAACCTGTTTCAAAACCAAGCTGTGACACATTCTGTTTTGGCTCGTTAGTTTTCCACAAATGTCAAACACATCATACTCGCAAGTATGTTTTCGCAAAGTTTAGATGCCATGCCGCCTAGCACCCAAGGAATCCGTCCCTTCCTTCACAAAATACATCCACACAAAATCACTTTGAAGAACCCATATGAGCTCCCATACGAACATCTAGTTCTTCAACCATTCTGCGTGCCCCAAAACTGCAAGTATACCAATATTGCTTACTTGTCTGCTCTTCAGCAATCAACACATCCTGCCGAATTCGCCTCTGCCCCTGCAAGGCTGCTGCTTGTTCATCGCTGCTGAACTCAATGCAGTGTGTTTTTCGTTGGCGCATCCTCACGCCTGGAGTTAAACCATGATCTGTCCATCGTCAAAGTTTTGAAACTCCCCCAAGTCTGCCTCGCACAAGGCAGTTTGGCCGCTCCTAAGTCTTCATCAACTCAGCTGGCCCCCTTCACACTAACTCTTTCCTTAGTGTTGAGCACACGTATAGGATTTACGTATGCCGTTTCTTCTCCATCCTTCCCCACGGAAGTAGCACTAGGCTGTGCTCTCAACAGGCAGTCCCTTGCGAAGTGCTTCCCCTCGCAAATAAAACAGCCCAAACATGATTCCGAAACATTTTCTTGCCCTTGGCTTCTGACTCCCCTTTGTCATCAGCCCTCTTAGGTTCTCCACCTGCAAGAAATAAGAATGCGACAGTGCTGTTACGCCCAGCACCAACTCAGTTTCGATGATCAACTCCATCTCATGTCGAAGTCTTTCAGCAAGTCCCTCCAAGTCCATTTGTAACCTGCCATAGCACAAACACATAGCATCCCAGCATCAAATTTCGTCTGACCTGGTTCCCCCATGCGCTACTGTCATGCCTTAGAAACTTCGTCAATCACACAAGATTTCGCTGACGCAAAACAGCCCCAACTGTTTTCAACCTTCGCTGTATGTTTCGTCCACCGAAAACTCGCAACCCTTTGTCCCAACAAAGGTCATTGGCATTTTGCTTCCATCACTGCAATCCATCGCAATGCCCAAAATAGCCACTCGTACTGATTTCAAGACAGTACCCAAAATCATCTTCGTCGACGATTTTGGCTTCCACACCAAGCCCACTGAATCGGCTGCCGAATCTGTCACCCAGTCTGTCCCTCGACATCGCGCAGACTCTTTGAGACACACCCCCACGGTACTGCCTCCTCTGTTATGCCTCCAATCCTGGTCCCAGCGTGACTAAAGTCTATCTCAGCCACTGTCTTCTTCACCCTGAACTATCCATCATCAAGGTCTCCACCGAAGACATCAATTCTGCCTCCCCAAAGGCAGTAAGCACAACAAATCTTCGTAGATTCGTCTGCCCTCAACTTGGTCTCTGGATTTTGCTTCCACCTCCCTGAACATTCATCTCCCTGAACATTCCTTCCTTGAGATGCACAACAATCCCTACGTTCTGCCACCAAGGCAGCAAGCAAGGCCAGACCGCATCCACTCCGATATATGCTGGCTCATGATGACTGAATTCCATCTCGGTCATCTAGCAAACGTATAAGGTTTACGTATGCCTAATCTCAAACGCCATCTTCCACAATGACAACTTCAAGGTTTCCCCTCCTTGGGCAACAATCTCATACAAAGTAATTTCCATCGCAAGAGAACAACAATGCAAATTTCAGTTTCGAACCCTTACCGATTTGCCTTCTCGTCTGACGGTCCATCATCAGCAGCAACAAGTTTAGGCTCTCCACGTTTACTTGCTTCTTCTTCTGTCTCGCCCCATCCTTCCCTCAAGGCTTTGACGAAAATACAGAAGCGCCCAGCAGCCCCTCCGCTGGACCCTGCTCTCAAGCCTGCCAGTCCATCTGACAGTTTCAATGGCCGAATCAGCACCCATTTTGCGCTGATCCCTTCATCATCACTTTGCGTCGCCCATGGAGTTAAACCCCCAAAACTCCGCAGCCCTTTTGAACACCAACACTGCCCAAAATGCTAGAAAGTTTACCTCAAATGGTTCGGAACAAATCAGCCCTTCGATCTGCCCTCACAGAACAGCCCATCGTCTGTGCTACGAAACAGTCCATCGTTTCGTCATGAACGCAAGCTGCGCTCTCCTCCAAAGTTTCTGCCGGTCCCATCGGCAGCAGCAATGTTTCCCTCAAATCAGTGCCTTCGATTTGTCCAGAGAAACATCAGCATTCTCGTCGCTGATCATTGCGCTGGAATCTGCCTATCCCTTGGCAGAAGCAGTAGTCCTCCCAAATCACTCCGTTGATTTGGCCGCAGAATCATTCTCGTCATCCTGCAAAGACAGCAACAGCGCTCTGATACCACTTGTCACGGGGGTGATTTTTCGCAACGAAATCCAACCCGTGCGGCAGCCTAGTCCCTCACTAGACTCAGCCTTCCCTCGCCACTCCCACTCGTGTTTGCCTAGTAACTAAGCAAGCGGAATACACAAGCAAGAATAGGAATCATAGTGCACAACAAGCTTTACAGGAACTCTTTCCCAACCTTTATTAATCTCATACACAAAGGAAACTATACACAAATCCGTATGTGTGCTATGCACAAAGATTACATGCTACACAAGCTACCTCTAACTAGTGTTCTTGCATGCCCCTACATGCTGGACATCCCCACCCGAACGCCCTTACATTTTGAACATTCCCACCCGAATGCTCTTTACATTTGGAACACTCTCACCCGAATGCTCTCTACATTTGGGAACACCCTCACCCGAATGCTCCCCCACACACAAGAGCTGCATCTTGTATTTATAGACAAGCAAAGGAGCTGCAAAGGCTCCTCCCCATTATCCCCCATTTTCGGGAACTAGTGGAGCACTACCTCTCCCCCACGCTCCCATGTTTTCAGGACATGGTGGAGCACTACCTCACACCCATTATCCCATGTTTTCAGGACATAGTGGCCCGGCCAGCACCCAAGTTATGCTCCCATGTTCTGCCTCCCATGAAGCTGCCACTTTCCCCATTTTCGGGCTGTCTGCTTGCCAGCCCCAGCTGCCAGTTTCTGCTGCGTCAGCTGCTGACTTAGAAGGTCCATCACCTAAGTCCCACGTCCATGCCAAGTCACAAGCTCAAAGACTCGCATAGACCATTGCATGCTGCCTGCCGAATTCATTTCTGCCTATGCAAGGCTGCCGCAATCCATCGCTGCCGAATTCTAGGCAGTGTGCCTTCGTTGGCGCGTCCCAGCGCCTAGAGCTCTTTTCCCATGCCTTGGACAGTCCCTCGCCCAAGTTTCCAATCGTGCCAAGTCGAGCCCCTGACTTGCACAAGTTGCTGCGCGCTGCCGAATCCGCATCTGCGTGCAGGCTGCCCCTGCCTACGCTGCCGAATTCGCATATGCGTGCAGGCTGCCAATCTCTGCGCTGCCGAATTCGCATCTGCGTGCAGGCTGCTCCTGCCTACGCTGCCGAATTCTGCGATAGCCCCAATTCTCGTCAGCCTACCTCCTGACGAGGCTTGGACAGTCCCTCGTCCAGCCCATGTTCGTCAACAATCTTCGCTGCCGATTTTCCCTTGACGAACCTACAGCCGCATAAATCTGCGCCGCCGATTTCTCGCACTGATGGCATGGCTGCCAGCACCCTCAGGCCTTGTTTTGGCCAGCCAGCCAAAGCGTGCACCTCGTGCACATTTGACACTGTGACAGCAGGCCTCTAATCCCACCCATCAGCAGTTGTAGCCGATAGGGCAGTGATTTGAATGACGCGTCGCGGGCCTCCGGGTCATCTCACCCGGCCATTAATTGGAGCGTTTTTGGCTGGCCGAGGATGGGGGGATGGATCTCTTCTTCCGAAAAAGCAAACAGTACATCGGGAGTTATGTTGACGGGGCATGGAATTGAATGACCCGTCGCGGGCCGCCGGGTCATCTCACCCGGCCATCCCGGGGAGCGTTTTTCCCGGCAGCATCGGGGAAACTCTTGCTTTCACTGCCCGCTGCCCAAGTCCCCACTCGAATCGGCCCCCCGCGCCAACAAGCCAACGCTGCCGAATCGGCAGACACTGCTGCCGAATCTGCCGACACTGCCCCGCGGGCTGCCACTGCCCCAGTGTCTAAACCAGCGGTCTTTCTCATCGAGCCTTGGACTATCCAGTCCGTCCTGACTCATCGCCAGCACCTGCTGCCGATTCTGCCGACTTTGCCGATTT
>NC_084853.1:12048691-12051191 GCF_951802175.1 Populus nigra
GGCTCCCTAAAGAGCAATAAGTGTCATTGCAGCTCTGGCAGGGGGAGACACTACTAGGTCCCAGCTGTCACCCCCCCTCTAAAAAATTCATTTCTTGGTATTTTGAGCTGAAATTTTGCACAGAGGTTGGCAAAAATCCAATCCACCTTCATTAATTTTCCCAGAATTTTTCGAGGTCGGGAAGTATTTGTTTTAATTTTCCTACCATTAGAAATCGAGTAAATCCGCAAAACTAGGAACCGGCCCGGAATGACCCCAAATTCAGTGGGCAGCCTCATAAAAATATGGCTGATTTTACTGGATTGGTTTCATGTGGAAAGCACGACGTTTTCTTGTAGGAATGCGGGAACCCCGGCAGCTCGCCTGCCGCGGCCAGCGACGTCGGGGACGCTGGCCTGCGCTGTCGAGCCCGCGAGGGCTGTCTCCGCGGCAGGCCCCCCCTGAACGGGGCACGACAGGCCACCGCGCTGGCTCGTCCAGCGTCGACAGTCCCTCGTCCAGGTTTCAGATCGCGCCAAGTCGAACCCATGACCTGCTCAAGCCATCGTGCGCTGCCGAATTCGCATCTGCGTGTAGGCTGCCATTCCACGCGGCAGCCCCTGTTTTCGTCAGCGTGCCCCCCTGACGAATTTTCCTGCCTGGCCCAGTCCAGCGTCCAGCCCCTGTTCGTCGAAAAATCTGCGCTGCCGATTTTCCACGCGGCAGCCCCTCTTTTCGTCAGCGTGCCCCCCTGACGAATTTTCCTGCCTGGCCCGGCCAGTCCAGCCCCTGTTCGTCGAAAAATCTGCGCTGCCGATTTTCCACGCGGCAGCCCCTCTTTTCGTCAGCGTGCCCCCCTGACGAATTTTCCTGCCTGGCCCGGCCGGTCCAGCATCCAGCCCCTGTTCGTCGAAAAATCTGCGCTGCCGATTTTCCACGCGGCAGCCCCTGTTTTCCTCAGCGTGCCCCCCTGACGAATGTTCGTCGAAAAATCTGCGCTGCCGATTTTCCACGCGGCAGCCCCTCTTTTCGTCAGCGTGCCCCCCTGACGAATGTTCGTCGAAAAATCTGCGCTGCCGATTTTCCACGCGGCAGCCCCTCTTTTCGTCAGCGTGCCCCCTGACGAATTTTCCTGCCTGGCCCAGTCCAGCGTCCAGCCCCTGTTCGTCGAAAAATCTGCGCTGCCGATTTTCCACGCGGCAGCCCCTCTTTTCGTCAGCGTGCCCCCCTGATGAATTTTCCTGCCTGGCCCGGCCGGTCCAGCCCCTGTTCGTCGAAAAATCTGCGCTGCCGATTTTCCACTCCGCAGCCCCTGTTTTCGTCAGCGTGCCCCCCTGACGAATTTTCCTGCCTGGCCCGGCCAGTCCAGCGCCCAGCCCCTGTTCGTCGAAAAATCTGCGCTGCCGATTTTCCCCGACGAACCTGCAGCTGCACAAATCCGCGCTGCCACTGCCCCATTGTCTGGACCAACAGTCTTTTCCATCAAGCCCTGGACTATAAATCGTCCAGACTCATCGCCAGCACCCGCTGCCGATTCTGCCGACTTTGCCGATTTCGTCGGCGCTGCCGATTCCAACACTGCCCGCCGTGCCTGAACCAGCGCTGTTTCGTCAGCGTGTCCCCTTGACGAATTTCCCTGCCTGGCCTGGACAGTCCATCTTCCAGCCCATGTTCATCGAAAAATCTGCGCTGCCGATTTCCCCGACGAACCTGCAGCTGCACAAATCTGTGCTGCCGATTTCCCCCCCTGTCGGCATGGCTGCCGCTGCCCCGATGTCCAGACCAACAGTCTTTTTTGTCGACTTTGCCGATTTTGTCCGCGCTGCCGATTCCAACACTACCCCCTGCATCCAAACCAGCATTGTTTCGTCAGCTCTTCCCCTGACGATTTTAGCCCTGTAACAAACAGTAGGCCTCCAATCCCGCCAACGGGAGCCAAGTTGATAGGGAAGAGAATTGAATGACGCGCCTGGTCCTCGCACCCCGCCACCCGAGGGGCCTTTTTCCCGGCAGCCTCTGAAAAACTCTAGCTTTCACGGTCCTCGCCGCCCCTCACCACCATGGCAGGCCTCTAATCCCACCCATCAGCAGTTGTAGCCGATAGGGCAGTGATTTGAATGACGCGTCGCGGGCCTCCGGGTCATCTCACCCGGCCATTAATTGGAGCGTTTTTGGCTGGCCGAGGATGGGGGGATGGATCTCTTCTTCCGAAAAAGCAAACAGTACATCGGGAGTTATGTTGACGGGGCATGGAATTGAATGACCCGTCGCGGGCCGCCGGGTCATCTCACCCGGCCATCCCGGGGAGCGTTTTTCCCGGCAGCATCGGGGAAACTCTTGCTTTCACTGCCCGCTGCCCAAGTCCCCACTCGAATCGGCCCCCCGCGCCAACAAGCCAACGCTGCCGAATCGGCAGACACTGCTGCCGAATCTGCCGACACTGCCCCGCGGGCTGCCACTGCCCCAGTGTCTAAACCAGCGGTCTTTCTCATCGAGCCTTGGACTATCCAGTCCGTCCTGA
>NC_084853.1:12061191-12066191 GCF_951802175.1 Populus nigra
CAGGCCAGCGCGCCCCATGGCCAGTCAGGGGGCACCCCCCTAAAGAGCAATAAGTGTCATTGAAGCTCTGGCAGGGGGAGACACTACTAGGTCCCAGCTGTCACCCCCCCTCTAAAAAATTCATTTCTTGGTATTTTGAGCTGAAATTTTGCACAGAGGTTGGCAAAAATCCAATCCAACTTTATTAATTTTTCCAGAATTTTTCGAGGTCGGGAAGTATTTTTTTTTATTTTCCTACCATTAAAAATCGAGGAAATCGGAAAAAATAGGAACCGGCTCGGAATGACCCCAAATTCAGTGGGCAGCCTCATAAAAATATGGCTGATTTTACTGGATTGATTTCATGTGGAAAGCACGACGTTTTGTTGTAGGAATGCGGGAACCCCGGCGGCTCGCCTGCCGCGGCCAGCGACGTCGGGCTGGCCCCTGCAGCGCCTAGCCTCTCCCACGCGGGGGGCAGGCCAGAGCGCGGGGGGCCAGGGCCCGAAGGCAGCCCCCCCGCGGGCGAGAGAGCAAGCCAGCAGGGGCTGTCGCCTGCCGCGGCCAGCGACGTCGGGCTGGCCCCTGCAGCGCCTAGCCTCTCCCACGCGGGGGGCAGGCCAGAACGCGGGGGGCCAGGGCCCGAAGGCAGCCCCCCCGCGGGCGAGAGAGCAAGCCAGCAGGGGCTGTCGCCTGCCGCGGCCAGCGACGTCGGGCTGGCCCCTGCCGCGGCCAGCGATGTCGGGCTGTCGCCTGCCGCGGCCAGCGACGTCGGGCTGGCCCCTGCAGCGCCTAGCCTCTCCCACGCAGGGGGCAGGCCAGAACGCGGGGGGCCAGGGCCCGAAGGCAGCCCCCCCGCGGGCGAGAGAGCAAGCCAGCAGGGGCTGTCCGCGCGTCGCGCAGCGCGGCATGGCTGCGGGGGCCGCGCGCGCGCGCCCAAGGGCCCCCAAGGGCCCCAGGCCCTCAGGCCCCAGCGCCCCAGCGCCCAGCGCGGGCGGGCGCGCGCGCGCGTGTGGTCTTTGAGGGGCGCCGGCCTGGTGGCTCCCTAAAGAGCAATAAGTGTCATTGCAGCTCTGGCAGGGGGAGACACTACTAGGTCCCAGCTGTCACCCCCCCTCTAAAAAATTCATTTCTTGGTATTTTGAGCTGAAATTTTGCACAGAGGTTGGCAAAAATCCAATCCACCTTCATTAATTTTCCCAGAATTTTTCGAGGTCGGGAAGTATTTGTTTTAATTTTCCTACCATTAGAAATCGAGTAAATCCGCAAAACTAGGAACCGGCCCGGAATGACCCCAAATTCAGTGGGCAGCCTCATAAAAATATGGCTGATTTTACTGGATTGGTTTCATGTGGAAAGCACGACGTTTTCTTGTAGGAATGCGGGAACCCCGGCAGCTCGCCTGCCGCGGCCAGCGACGTCGGGGACGCTGGCCTGCGCTGTCGAGCCCGCGAGGGCTGTCTCCGCGGCAGGCCCCCCCTGAACGGGGCACGACAGGCCACCGCGCTGGCTCGTCCAGCGTCGACAGTCCCTCGTCCAGGTTTCAGATCGCGCCAAGTCGAACCCATGACCTGCTCAAGCCATCGTGCGCTGCCGAATTCGCATCTGCGTGTAGGCTGCCATTCCACGCGGCAGCCCCTGTTTTCGTCAGCGTGCCCCCCTGACGAATTTTCCTGCCTGGCCCAGTCCAGCGTCCAGCCCCTGTTCGTCGAAAAATCTGCGCTGCCGATTTTCCACGCGGCAGCCCCTCTTTTCGTCAGCGTGCCCCCCTGACGAATTTTCCTGCCTGGCCCGGCCAGTCCAGCCCCTGTTCGTCGAAAAATCTGCGCTGCCGATTTTCCACGCGGCAGCCCCTCTTTTCGTCAGCGTGCCCCCCTGACGAATTTTCCTGCCTGGCCCGGCCGGTCCAGCATCCAGCCCCTGTTCGTCGAAAAATCTGCGCTGCCGATTTTCCACGCGGCAGCCCCTGTTTTCCTCAGCGTGCCCCCCTGACGAATGTTCGTCGAAAAATCTGCGCTGCCGATTTTCCACGCGGCAGCCCCTCTTTTCGTCAGCGTGCCCCCCTGACGAATGTTCGTCGAAAAATCTGCGCTGCCGATTTTCCACGCGGCAGCCCCTCTTTTCGTCAGCGTGCCCCCTGACGAATTTTCCTGCCTGGCCCAGTCCAGCGTCCAGCCCCTGTTCGTCGAAAAATCTGCGCTGCCGATTTTCCACGCGGCAGCCCCTCTTTTCGTCAGCGTGCCCCCCTGATGAATTTTCCTGCCTGGCCCGGCCGGTCCAGCCCCTGTTCGTCGAAAAATCTGCGCTGCCGATTTTCCACTCCGCAGCCCCTGTTTTCGTCAGCGTGCCCCCCTGACGAATTTTCCTGCCTGGCCCGGCCAGTCCAGCGCCCAGCCCCTGTTCGTCGAAAAATCTGCGCTGCCGATTTTCCCCGACGAACCTGCAGCTGCACAAATCCGCGCTGCCACTGCCCCATTGTCTGGACCAACAGTCTTTTCCATCAAGCCCTGGACTATAAATCGTCCAGACTCATCGCCAGCACCCGCTGCCGATTCTGCCGACTTTGCCGATTTCGTCGGCGCTGCCGATTCCAACACTGCCCGCCGTGCCTGAACCAGCGCTGTTTCGTCAGCGTGTCCCCTTGACGAATTTCCCTGCCTGGCCTGGACAGTCCATCTTCCAGCCCATGTTCATCGAAAAATCTGCGCTGCCGATTTCCCCGACGAACCTGCAGCTGCACAAATCTGTGCTGCCGATTTCCCCCCCTGTCGGCATGGCTGCCGCTGCCCCGATGTCCAGACCAACAGTCTTTTTTGTCGACTTTGCCGATTTTGTCCGCGCTGCCGATTCCAACACTACCCCCTGCATCCAAACCAGCATTGTTTCGTCAGCTCTTCCCCTGACGATTTTAGCCCTGTAACAAACAGTAGGCCTCCAATCCCGCCAACGGGAGCCAAGTTGATAGGGAAGAGAATTGAATGACGCGCCTGGTCCTCGCACCCCGCCACCCGAGGGGCCTTTTTCCCGGCAGCCTCTGAAAAACTCTAGCTTTCACGGTCCTCGCCGCCCCTCACCACCATGGCAGGCCTCTAATCCCACCCATCAGCAGTTGTAGCCGATAGGGCAGTGATTTGAATGACGCGTCGCGGGCCTCCGGGTCATCTCACCCGGCCATTAATTGGAGCGTTTTTGGCTGGCCGAGGATGGGGGGATGGATCTCTTCTTCCGAAAAAGCAAACAGTACATCGGGAGTTATGTTGACGGGGCATGGAATTGAATGACCCGTCGCGGGCCGCCGGGTCATCTCACCCGGCCATCCCGGGGAGCGTTTTTCCCGGCAGCATCGGGGAAACTCTTGCTTTCACTGCCCGCTGCCCAAGTCCCCACTCGAATCGGCCCCCCGCGCCAACAAGCCAACGCTGCCGAATCGGCAGACACTGCTGCCGAATCTGCCGACACTGCCCCGCGGGCTGCCACTGCCCCAGTGTCTAAACCAGCGGTCTTTCTCATCGAGCCTTGGACTATCCAGTCCGTCCTGACTCATCGCCAGCACCTGCTGCCGATTCTGCCGACTTTGCCGATTTTCTCGGCGCTGCCGATTCCAACACTGCGCCCACCGTGTCTGAACCAGCGCTGTTTCGTCAGCGTGTCCCCTCGACGAATTTTCCTGCCTGGCCTGGACAGTCCACCGTCCAGCCCGTGTTCGTCGAAAAATCTGCGCTGCCGATTCTGCCGACTTTGCCGATTTCGTCGGCGCTGCCGATTCCAACACTGCCCGCCGTGCCTGAACCAGCGCTGTTTCGTCAGCGTGTCCCCTCGACAAATTTTCCTGCCTGGCCTGGACAGTCCATCGCCCAGCCCATGTTCGTCGCAAAATCTGCGCTGCCGATTTTCCCCGACGAACCTGCAGCCGCACAAATCTGCGCTGCCGAATCTGCCGACACTGTCCCGCGGGCTGCCACTGCCCCAGTGTCTAAACCAGCAGTCTTTCTCGTCGAGCCTTGGACTATCCAGCCCGTCCAGACCCATCGCCAGCACCCGCTGCCGATTCTGCCGACTTTGCCGATTTCGTCGGCGCTGCCGATTCCACCACTGCCCGCCGTGCCTGAACCAGCGCTGTTTCGTCAGCGTGTCCCCTCGATGAATTTTCCTGCATGGCCCGGCCAGTCCAGCGTCCAGCCCATGTTCGTCGAAAAATCTGCGCTGCCGATTCTGCCGACTTTGCCGATTTCGTCGGCGCTGCCGATTCCAACACTGCCCGCCGTGCCTGAACCAGCGCTGTTTCGTCAGCGTGTCCCCTCGACAAATTTTCCTGCCTGGCCTGGACAGTCCACCGTCCAGCCCGTGTTCGTCGAAAAATCTGCGCTGCCGATTCTGCCGACTTTGCCGATTTCGTCGGCGCTGCCGATTCCAACACTGCCCGCCGTGCCT
The DNA here is from genome assembly GCF_951802175.1 of Populus nigra. Classification (NCBI taxonomy): domain Eukaryota; kingdom Viridiplantae; phylum Streptophyta; class Magnoliopsida; order Malpighiales; family Salicaceae; genus Populus; species Populus nigra. Next base: position 12,065,602 of record NC_084853.1, read on the forward strand.
GAACCAGCGCTGTTTCGTCAGCGTGTCCCCTCGACAAATTTTCCTGCCTGGCCTGGACAGTCCATCGCCCAGCCCATGTTCGTCGCAAAATCTGCGCTGCCGATTTTCCCCGACGAACCTGCAGCCGCACAAATCTGCGCTGCCGAATCTGCCGACACTGTCCCGCGGGCTGCCACTGCCCCAGTGTCTAAACCAGCAGTCTTTCTCGTCGAGCCTTGGACTATCCAGCCCGTCCAGACCCATCGCCAGCACCCGCTGCCGATTCTGCCGACTTTGCCGATTTCGTCGGCGCTGCCGATTCCACCACTGCCCGCCGTGCCTGAACCAGCGCTGTTTCGTCAGCGTGTCCCCTCGATGAATTTTCCTGCATGGCCCGGCCAGTCCAGCGTCCAGCCCATGTTCGTCGAAAAATCTGCGCTGCCGATTCTGCCGACTTTGCCGATTTCGTCGGCGCTGCCGATTCCAACACTGCCCGCCGTGCCTGAACCAGCGCTGTTTCGTCAGCGTGTCCCCTCGACAAATTTTCCTGCCTGGCCTGGACAGTCCATCGTCCAGCCCATGCTCGTCGAAAAATCTGCGCTGCCGATTTT
>NC_084853.1:12076191-12077243 GCF_951802175.1 Populus nigra
GCGCTGGCTCGTCCAGCGTCGACAGTCCCTCGTCCAGGTTTCAGATCGCGCCAAGTCGAACCCATGACCTGCTCAAGCCATCGTGCGCTGCCGAATTCGCATCTGCGTGTAGGCTGCCATTCCACGCGGCAGCCCCTGTTTTCGTCAGCGTGCCCCCCTGACGAATTTTCCTGCCTGGCCCAGTCCAGCGTCCAGCCCCTGTTCGTCGAAAAATCTGCGCTGCCGATTTTCCACGCGGCAGCCCCTCTTTTCGTCAGCGTGCCCCCCTGACGAATTTTCCTGCCTGGCCCGGCCAGTCCAGCCCCTGTTCGTCGAAAAATCTGCGCTGCCGATTTTCCACGCGGCAGCCCCTCTTTTCGTCAGCGTGCCCCCCTGACGAATTTTCCTGCCTGGCCCGGCCGGTCCAGCATCCAGCCCCTGTTCGTCGAAAAATCTGCGCTGCCGATTTTCCACGCGGCAGCCCCTGTTTTCCTCAGCGTGCCCCCCTGACGAATGTTCGTCGAAAAATCTGCGCTGCCGATTTTCCACGCGGCAGCCCCTCTTTTCGTCAGCGTGCCCCCCTGACGAATGTTCGTCGAAAAATCTGCGCTGCCGATTTTCCACGCGGCAGCCCCTCTTTTCGTCAGCGTGCCCCCTGACGAATTTTCCTGCCTGGCCCAGTCCAGCGTCCAGCCCCTGTTCGTCGAAAAATCTGCGCTGCCGATTTTCCACGCGGCAGCCCCTCTTTTCGTCAGCGTGCCCCCCTGACGAATTTTCCTGCCTGGCCCGGCCGGTCCAGCCCCTGTTCGTCGAAAAATCTGCGCTGCCGATTTTCCACTCCGCAGCCCCTGTTTTCGTCAGCGTGCCCCCCTGACGAATTTTCCTGCCTGGCCCGGCCAGTCCAGCGCCCAGCCCCTGTTCGTCGAAAAATCTGCGCTGCCGATTTTCCCCGACGAACCTGCAGCTGCACAAATCCGCGCTGCCACTGCCCCATTGTCTGGACCAACAGTCTTTTCCATCAAGCCCTGGACTATAAATCGTCCAGACTCATCGCCAGCACCCGCTGCCGATTC
>NC_084853.1:12082443-12084943 GCF_951802175.1 Populus nigra
CAGGCCAGAACGCGGGGGGCCAGGGCCCGAAGGCAGCCCCCCCGCGGGCGAGAGAGCAAGCCAGCAGGGGCTGTCCGCGCGTCGCGCGGCGCGGCATGGCTGCGGGGGCCGCGCGCGCGCGCCCAAGCGCCCAAGGGCCCCCAAGGGCCCCAGGCCCTCAGGCCCCAGCGCCCCAGCGCCCAGCGCGGGCGGGCGCGCTGCGCGCGTGTGGTCTTTGAGGGGCGCCGGCCTGGTGGCTCCCTAAAGAGCAATAAGTGTCATTGCAGCTCTGGCAGGGGGAGACACTACTAGGTCCCAGCTGTCACCCCCCCTCTAAAAAATTCATTTCTTGGTATTTTGAGCTGAAATTTTGCAGAGAGGTTGGCAAAAATCCAATCCACCTTCATTAATTTTCCCAGAATTTTTCGAGGTCGGGAAGTATTTGTTTTAATTTTCCTACCATTAGAAATCGAGTAAATCCGCAAAACTAGGAACCGGCCCGGAATGACCCCAAATTCAGTGGGCAGCCTCATAAAAATATGGCTGATTTTACTGGATTGGTTTCATGTGGAAAGCACGACGTTTTCTTGTAGGAATGCGGGAACCCCGGCAGCTCGCCTGCCGCGGCCAGCGACGTCGGGGACGCTGGCCTGCGCTGTCGAGCCCGCGAGGGCTGTCTCCGCGGCAGGCCCCCCCTGAACGGGGCACGACAGGCCACCGCGCTGGCTCGTCCAGCGTCGACAGTCCCTCGTCCAGGTTTCAGATCGCGCCAAGTCGAACCCATGACCTGCTCAAGCCATCGTGCGCTGCCGAATTCGCATCTGCGTGTAGGCTGCCATTCCACGCGGCAGCCCCTGTTTTCGTCAGCGTGCCCCCCTGACGAATTTTCCTGCCTGGCCCAGTCCAGCGTCCAGCCCCTGTTCGTCGAAAAATCTGCGCTGCTGATTTTCCACGACGAGCCTACTTTCGTCAGCGTGCCCCCCTGACGAATTTTCCTGCCTGGCCCGGCCAGTCCAGCCCCTGTTCGTCGAAAAATCTGCGCTGCCGATTTTCCACGCGGCAGCCCCTGTTTTCGTCAGCGTGCCCCCCTGACGAATTTTCCTGCCTGGCCCGGCCAGTCCAGCCCCTGTTCGTCGAAAAATCTGCGCTGCCGATTTTCCACGCGGCAGCCCCTCTTTTCGTCAGCGTGCCCCCCTGACGAATTTTCCTGCCTGGCCCGGCCGGTCCAGCATCCAGCCCCTGTTCGTCGAAAAATCTGCGCTGCCGATTTTCCACGCGGCAGCCCCTCTTTTCGTCAGCGTGCCCCCCTGACGAATTTTCCTGCCTGGCCCGGCCGGTCCAGCATCCAGCCCCTGTTCGTCGAAAAATCTGCGCTGCCGATTTTCCACGCGGCAGCCCCTGTTTTCCTCAGCGTGCCCCCCTGACGAATGTTCGTCGAAAAATCTGCGCTGCCGATTTTCCACGCGGCAGCCCCTGTTTTCCTCAGCGTGCCCCCCTGACGAATGTTCGTCGAAAAATCTGCGCTGCCGATTTTCCACGCGGCAGCCCCTCTTTTCGTCAGCGTGCCCCCCTGACGAATTTTCCTGCCTGGCCCGGCCGGTCCAGCATCCAGCCCCTGTTCGTCGAAAAATCTGCGCTGCCGATTTTCCACGCGGCAGCCCCTCTTTTCGTCAGCGTGCCCCCCTGACGAATGTTCGTCGAAAAATCTGCGCTGCCGATTTTCCACGCGGCAGCCCCTCTTTTCGTCAGCGTGCCCCCCTGACGAATTTTCCTGCCTGGCCCGGCCGGTCCAGCATCCAGCCCCTGTTCGTCGAAAAATCTGCGCTGCCGATTTTCACCGACGAGCCTACTTTCGTCAGCGTGTCCCCTTGACGAATTTCCCTGCCTGGCCTGGACAGTCCATCTTCCAGCCCATGTTCATCGAAAAATCTGCGCTGCCGATTTCCCCGACGAACCTGCAGCTGCACAAATCTGCGCTGCCGATTTCCCCCCCTGTCGGCATGGCTGCCGCTGCCCCGATGTCCAGACCAACAGTCTTTTTTGTCGACTTTGCCGATTTTGTCCGCGCTGCCGATTCCAACACTACCCCCTGCATCCAAACCAGCATTGTTTCGTCAGCTCTTCCCCTGACGATTTTAGCCCTGTAACAAACAGTAGGCCTCCAATCCCGCCAACGGGAGCCAAGTTGATAGGGAAGAGAATTGAATGACGCGCCTGGTCCTCGCACCCCGCCACCCGAGGGGCCTTTTTCCCGGCAGCCTCTGAAAAACTCTAGCTTTCACGGTCCTCGCCGCCCCTCACCACCATGGCAGGCCTCTAATCCCACCCATCAGCAGTTGTAGCCGATAGGGCAGTGATTTGAATGACGCGTCGCGGGCCGCCGGGTCATCTCACCCGGCCATTAATTGGAGCGTTTTTGGCTGGCCGAGGATGGGGGGATGGATCTCTTCTTCCGAAAAAGCAAACAGTACATCGGGAGTTATGTTGACGGGGCATGGAATTGAATGACCCGTCGCGGGCC
>NC_084853.1:12094943-12097443 GCF_951802175.1 Populus nigra
ACCCCCCCTCTAAAAAATTCATTTCTTGGTATTTTGAGCTGAAATTTTGCACAGAGGTTGGCAAAAATCCAATCCAACTTTATTAATTTTTCCAGAATTTTTCGAGGTCGGGAAGTATTTTTTTTTATTTTCCTACCATTAAAAATCGAGGAAATCGGAAAAAATAGGAACCGGCCCGGAATGACCCCAAATTCAGTGGGCAGCCTCATAAAAATATGGCTGATTTTACTGGATTGATTTCATGTGGAAAGCACGACGTTTTGTTGTAGGAATGCGGGAACCCCGGCGGCTCGCCTGCCGCGGCCAGCGACGTCGGGCTGGCCCCTGCAGCGCCTAGCCTCTCCCACGCGGGGGGCAGGCCAGAACGCGGGGGGCCAGGGCCCGAAGGCAGCCCCCCCGCGGGCGAGAGAGCAAGCCAGCAGGGGCTGTCGCCTGCCGCGGCCAGCGACGTCGGGCTGGCCCCTGCAGCGCCTAGCCTCTCCCACGCGGGGGGCAGGCCAGAACGCGGGGGGCCAGGGCCCGAAGGCAGCCCCCCCGCGGGCGAGAGAGCAAGCCAGCAGGGGCTGTCGCCTGCCGCGGCCAGCGACGTCGGGCTGGCCCCTGCAGCGCCTAGCCTCTCCCCCGCAGGGGGCAGGCCAGAACGCGGGGGGCCAGGGCCCGAAGGCAGCCCCCCCGCGGGCGAGAGAGCAAGCCAGCAGGGGCTGTCCGCGCGTCGCGCGGCGCGGCATGGCTGCGGGGGCCGCGCGCTGCGCGCCCAAGCGCCCAAGGGCCCCCAAGGGCCCCAGGCCCTCAGGCCCCAGCGCCCCAGCGCCCAGCGCGGGCGGGCGCGCGCGCGCGTGTGGTCTTTGAGGGGCGCCGGCCTGGTGGCTCCCTAAAGAGCAATAAGTGTCATTGCAGCTCTGGCAGGGGGAGACACTACTAGGTCCCAGCTGTCACCCCCCCTCTAAAAAATTCATTTCTTGGTATTTTGAGCTGAAATTTTGCAGAGAGGTTGGCAAAAATCCAATCCACCTTCATTAATTTTCCCAGAATTTTTCGAGGTCGGGAAGTATTTGTTTTAATTTTCCTACCATTAGAAATCGAGTAAATCCGCAAAACTAGGAACCGGCCCGGAATGACCCCAAATTCAGTGGGCAGCCTCATAAAAATATGGCTGATTTTACTGGATTGGTTTCATGTGGAAAGCACGACGTTTTCTTGTAGGAATGCGGGAACCCCGGCAGCTCGCCTGCCGCGGCCAGCGACGTCGGGGACGCTGGCCTGCGCTGTCGAGCCCGCGAGGGCTGTCTCCGCGGCAGGCCCCCCCTGAACGGGGCACGACAGGCCACCGCGCTGGCTCGTCCAGCGTCGACAGTCCCTCGTCCAGGTTTCAGATCGCGCCAAGTCGAACCCATGACCTGCTCAAGCCATCGTGCGCTGCCGAATTCGCATCTGCGTGTAGGCTGCCATTCCACGCGGCAGCCCCTGTTTTCGTCAGCGTGCCCCCCTGACGAATTTTCCTGCCTGGCCCAGTCCAGCGTCCAGCCCCTGTTCGTCGAAAAATCTGCGCTGCTGATTTTCCACGACGAGCCTACTTTCGTCAGCGTGCCCCCCTGACGAATTTTCCTGCCTGGCCCGGCCAGTCCAGCCCCTGTTCGTCGAAAAATCTGCGCTGCCGATTTTCCACGCGGCAGCCCCTGTTTTCGTCAGCGTGCCCCCCTGACGAATTTTCCTGCCTGGCCCGGCCAGTCCAGCCCCTGTTCGTCGAAAAATCTGCGCTGCCGATTTTCCACGCGGCAGCCCCTCTTTTCGTCAGCGTGCCCCCCTGACGAATTTTCCTGCCTGGCCCGGCCGGTCCAGCATCCAGCCCCTGTTCGTCGAAAAATCTGCGCTGCCGATTTTCCACGCGGCAGCCCCTCTTTTCGTCAGCGTGCCCCCCTGACGAATTTTCCTGCCTGGCCCGGCCGGTCCAGCATCCAGCCCCTGTTCGTCGAAAAATCTGCGCTGCCGATTTTCCACGCGGCAGCCCCTGTTTTCCTCAGCGTGCCCCCCTGACGAATGTTCGTCGAAAAATCTGCGCTGCCGATTTTCCACGCGGCAGCCCCTGTTTTCCTCAGCGTGCCCCCCTGACGAATGTTCGTCGAAAAATCTGCGCTGCCGATTTTCCACGCGGCAGCCCCTCTTTTCGTCAGCGTGCCCCCCTGACGAATTTTCCTGCCTGGCCCGGCCGGTCCAGCATCCAGCCCCTGTTCGTCGAAAAATCTGCGCTGCCGATTTTCCACGCGGCAGCCCCTCTTTTCGTCAGCGTGCCCCCCTGACGAATGTTCGTCGAAAAATCTGCGCTGCCGATTTTCCACGCGGCAGCCCCTCTTTTCGTCAGCGTGCCCCCCTGACGAATTTTCCTGCCTGGCCCGGCCGGTCCAGCATCCAGCCCCTGTTCGTCGAAAAATCTGCGCTGCCGATTTTCACCGACGAGCCTACTTTCGTCAGCGTGTCCCCTTGACGAATTTCCCTGCCTGGC
>NC_084853.1:12107443-12112443 GCF_951802175.1 Populus nigra
CGGGGGGGAACGACAGGGACAATCATGCGGGGGGCTGTCAGCCCCGGCTCGCAAGACGGAGGCCAGGCCTCGGCAGCGGGCACGTCACGCCACGAGGTCGGGGATTGCGAGGAGAGCCAACGCATGGGCGCGCGCACGGCAATTTAATGCCACGCCCACGCCAGCGTAGAGCTCTCCTCGCAATCCCCAAGCTCGGCGGTCCGCACCAGCCACGTCGGCCAGGCCTCCGACTTGCGAGCAGGGGCAGCGGCCACCGCCGCCGTGACGTCGCGGCAAGCAGACAGCCGCGCAGCAGCTGCCAGCACCTTGGCACAAGCACGGCAAATGAATGCCACGCCCACGCCGCGGATAAGCAGCCCCAACGCGCCCGACGGCTTGGAGCGGGTCCCGAAGACGGTGGCCGGAATCGGGTCGTCGCCGGCCGGAAAACGGGTCATCGATGCCGGCAATACTTCGGGCCATGAGGCCCCCCACCTTAGTCCGAGTTTAGCAACAGCCCACATATCCCCCGCGGCAGGCCTATGGGCGCCAGGCCAGCGCGCCCCATGGCCAGTCAGGGGGCACCCCCCTAAAGAGCAATAAGTGTCATTGAAGCTCTGGCAGGGGGAGACACTACTAGGTCCCAGCTGTCACCCCCCCTCTAAAAAATTCATTTCTTGGTATTTTGAGCTGAAATTTTGCACAGAGGTTGGCAAAAATCCAATCCAACTTTATTAATTTTTCCAGAATTTTTCGAGGTCGGGAAGTATTTTTTTTTATTTTCCTACCATTAAAAATCGAGGAAATCGGAAAAAATAGGAACCGGCCCGGAATGACCCCAAATTCAGTGGGCAGCCTCATAAAAATATGGCTGATTTTACTGGATTGATTTCATGTGGAAAGCACGACGTTTTGTTGTAGGAATGCGGGAACCCCGGCGGCTCGCCTGCCGCGGCCAGCGACGTCGGGCTGGCCCCTGCAGCGCCTAGCCTCTCCCACGCGGGGGGCAGGCCAGAACGCGGGGGGCCAGGGCCCGAAGGCAGCCCCCCCGCGGGCGAGAGAGCAAGCCAGCAGGGGCTGTCGCCTGCCGCGGCCAGCGACGTCGGGCTGGCCCCTGCAGCGCCTAGCCTCTCCCACGCGGGGGGCAGGCCAGAACGCGGGGGGCCAGGGCCCGAAGGCAGCCCCCCCGCGGGCGAGAGAGCAAGCCAGCAGGGGCTGTCGCCTGCCGCGGCCAGCGACGTCGGGCTGGCCCCTGCAGCGCCTAGCCTCTCCCCCGCAGGGGGCAGGCCAGAACGCGGGGGGCCAGGGCCCGAAGGCAGCCCCCCCGCGGGCGAGAGAGCAAGCCAGCAGGGGCTGTCCGCGCGTCGCGCGGCGCGGCATGGCTGCGGGGGCCGCGCGCGCGCGCCCAAGCGCCCAAGGGCCCCCAAGGGCCCCAGGCCCTCAGGCCCCAGCGCCCCAGCGCCCAGCGCGGGCGGGCGCGCGCGCGCGTGTGGTCTTTGAGGGGCGCCGGCCTGGTGGCTCCCTAAAGAGCAATAAGTGTCATTGCAGCTCTGGCAGGGGGAGACACTACTAGGTCCCAGCTGTCACCCCCCCTCTAAAAAATTCATTTCTTGGTATTTTGAGCTGAAATTTTGCAGAGAGGTTGGCAAAAATCCAATCCACCTTCATTAATTTTCCCAGAATTTTTCGAGGTCGGGAAGTATTTGTTTTAATTTTCCTACCATTAGAAATCGAGTAAATCCGCAAAACTAGGAACCGGCCCGGAATGACCCCAAATTCAGTGGGCAGCCTCATAAAAATATGGCTGATTTTACTGGATTGGTTTCATGTGGAAAGCACGACGTTTTCTTGTAGGAATGCGGGAACCCCGGCAGCTCGCCTGCCGCGGCCAGCGACGTCGGGGACGCTGGCCAGCGACGTCGGGGACGCTGGCCTGCGCTGTCGAGCCCGCGAGGGCTGTCTCCGCGGCAGGCCCCCCCTGAACGGGGCACGACAGGCCACCGCGCTGGCTCGTCCAGCGTCGACAGTCCCTCGTCCAGGTTTCAGATCGCGCCAAGTCGAACCCATGACCTGCTCAAGCCATCGTGCGCTGCCGAATTCGCATCTGCGTGTAGGCTGCCATTCCACGCGGCAGCCCCTGTTTTCGTCAGCGTGCCCCCCTGACGAATTTTCCTGCCTGGCCCAGTCCAGCGTCCAGCCCCTGTTCGTCGAAAAATCTGCGCTGCTGATTTTCCACGACGAGCCTACTTTCGTCAGCGTGCCCCCCTGACGAATTTTCCTGCCTGGCCCGGCCAGTCCAGCCCCTGTTCGTCGAAAAATCTGCGCTGCCGATTTTCCACGCGGCAGCCCCTGTTTTCGTCAGCGTGCCCCCCTGACGAATTTTCCTGCCTGGCCCGGCCAGTCCAGCCCCTGTTCGTCGAAAAATCTGCGCTGCCGATTTTCCACGCGGCAGCCCCTCTTTTCGTCAGCGTGCCCCCCTGACGAATTTTCCTGCCTGGCCCGGCCGGTCCAGCATCCAGCCCCTGTTCGTCGAAAAATCTGCGCTGCCGATTTTCCACGCGGCAGCCCCTCTTTTCGTCAGCGTGCCCCCCTGACGAATTTTCCTGCCTGGCCCGGCCGGTCCAGCATCCAGCCCCTGTTCGTCGAAAAATCTGCGCTGCCGATTTTCCACGCGGCAGCCCCTGTTTTCCTCAGCGTGCCCCCCTGACGAATGTTCGTCGAAAAATCTGCGCTGCCGATTTTCCACGCGGCAGCCCCTGTTTTCCTCAGCGTGCCCCCCTGACGAATGTTCGTCGAAAAATCTGCGCTGCCGATTTTCCACGCGGCAGCCCCTCTTTTCGTCAGCGTGCCCCCCTGACGAATTTTCCTGCCTGGCCCGGCCGGTCCAGCATCCAGCCCCTGTTCGTCGAAAAATCTGCGCTGCCGATTTTCCACGCGGCAGCCCCTCTTTTCGTCAGCGTGCCCCCCTGACGAATGTTCGTCGAAAAATCTGCGCTGCCGATTTTCCACGCGGCAGCCCCTCTTTTCGTCAGCGTGCCCCCCTGACGAATTTTCCTGCCTGGCCCGGCCGGTCCAGCATCCAGCCCCTGTTCGTCGAAAAATCTGCGCTGCCGATTTTCACCGACGAGCCTACTTTCGTCAGCGTGTCCCCTTGACGAATTTCCCTGCCTGGCCTGGACAGTCCATCTTCCAGCCCATGTTCATCGAAAAATCTGCGCTGCCGATTTCCCCGACGAACCTGCAGCTGCACAAATCTGCGCTGCCGATTTCCCCCCCTGTCGGCATGGCTGCCGCTGCCCCGATGTCCAGACCAACAGTCTTTTTTGTCGACTTTGCCGATTTTGTCCGCGCTGCCGATTCCAACACTACCCCCTGCATCCAAACCAGCATTGTTTCGTCAGCTCTTCCCCTGACGATTTTAGCCCTGTAACAAACAGTAGGCCTCCAATCCCGCCAACGGGAGCCAAGTTGATAGGGAAGAGAATTGAATGACGCGCCTGGTCCTCGCACCCCGCCACCCGAGGGGCCTTTTTCCCGGCAGCCTCTGAAAAACTCTAGCTTTCACGGTCCTCGCCGCCCCTCACCACCATGGCAGGCCTCTAATCCCACCCATCAGCAGTTGTAGCCGATAGGGCAGTGATTTGAATGACGCGTCGCGGGCCGCCGGGTCATCTCACCCGGCCATTAATTGGAGCGTTTTTGGCTGGCCGAGGATGGGGGGATGGATCTCTTCTTCCGAAAAAGCAAACAGTACATCGGGAGTTATGTTGACGGGGCATGGAATTGAATGACCCGTCGCGGGCCGCCGGGTCATCTCACCCGGCCATCCCGGGGAGCGTTTTTCCCGGCAGCATCGGGGAAACTCTTGCTTTCACTGCCCGCTGCCCAAGTCCCCACTCGCATCGGCCCCCCGCGCCAACAAGCCAACGCTGCCGAATCGGCAGACACTGCTGCCGAGTCTGCCGACACTGCCCCGCGGGCTGCCACTGCCCCAGTGTCTAAACCAGCGGTCTTTCTCATCGAGCCTTGGACTATCCAGTCCGTCCTGACTCATCGCCAGCACCTGCTGCCGATTCTGCCGACTTTGCCGATTTTCTCGGCGCTGCCGATTCCAACACTGCGCCCACCGTGTCTGAACCAGCGCTGTTTCCTCAGCGTGTCCCCTCGACGAATTTTCCTGCCTGGCCTGGACAGTCCACCGTCCAGCCCGTGTTCGTCGAAAAATCTGCGCTGCCGATTCTGCCGACTTTGCCGATTTCGTCGGCGCTGCCGATTCCACCACTGCCCGCCGTGCCTGAACCAGCGCTGTTTCGTCAGCGTGTCCCCTCGACAAATTTTCCTGCCTGGCCTGGACAGTCCATCGTCCAGCCCATGTTCGTCGCAAAATCTGCGCTGCCGATTTTCCCCGACGAACCTGCAGCCGCACAAATCTGCGCTGCCGAATCTGCCGACACTGTCCCGCGGGCTGCCACTGCCCCAGTGTCTAAACCAGCAGTCTTTCTCGTCGAGCCTTGGACTATCCAGCCCGTCCAGACCCATCGCCAGCACCCGCTGCCGATTCTGCCGACTTTGCCGATTTCGTCGGCGCTGCCGATTCCAACACTGCCCGCCGTGCCTGAACCAGCGCTGTTTCGTCAGCGTGTCCCCTCGATGAATTTTCCTGCATGGCCCGGCCAGTCCAGCGTCCAGCCCATGTTCGTCGAAAAATCTGCGCTGCCGATTCTGCCGACTTTGCCGATTTCGTCGGCGCTGCCGATTCCAACACTGCCCCCCGTGCCTGAACCAGCGCTGTTTCGTCAGCGTGTCCCCTCGACAAATTTTCCTGCCTGGCCTGGACAGTCCATCGTCCAGCCCATGTTCGTCGAAAAATCTGCGCTGCCGATTTTCCCCGACGAACCTGCAGCCGCACAAATCTGCGCTGCCGAATCTGCCAACACTGTCCCGCGGGCTGCCACTGCCCCAGTGTCTCAACCTGCGGTCTTTCTCGTCGAGCCTTGGACTATCCAGCCCGTCCAGACCCA
>NC_084853.1:12122443-12124943 GCF_951802175.1 Populus nigra
CCGGCAGCTCGCCTGCCGCGGCCAGCGACGTCGGGGACGCTGGCCTGCGCTGTCGAGCCCGCGAGGGCTGTCTCCGCGGCAGGCCCCCCCTGAACGGGGCACGACAGGCCACCGCGCTGGCTCGTCCAGCGTCGACAGTCCCTCGTCCAGGTTTCAGATCGCGCCAAGTCGAACCCATGACCTGCTCAAGCCATCGTGCGCTGCCGAATTCGCATCTGCGTGTAGGCTGCCATTCCACGCGGCAGCCCCTGTTTTCGTCAGCGTGCCCCCCTGACGAATTTTCCTGCCTGGCCCAGTCCAGCGTCCAGCCCCTGTTCGTCGAAAAATCTGCGCTGCTGATTTTCCACGACGAGCCTACTTTCGTCAGCGTGCCCCCCTGACGAATTTTCCTGCCTGGCCCGGCCAGTCCAGCCCCTGTTCGTCGAAAAATCTGCGCTGCCGATTTTCCACGCGGCAGCCCCTGTTTTCGTCAGCGTGCCCCCCTGACGAATTTTCCTGCCTGGCCCGGCCAGTCCAGCCCCTGTTCGTCGAAAAATCTGCGCTGCCGATTTTCCACGCGGCAGCCCCTCTTTTCGTCAGCGTGCCCCCCTGACGAATTTTCCTGCCTGGCCCGGCCGGTCCAGCATCCAGCCCCTGTTCGTCGAAAAATCTGCGCTGCCGATTTTCCACGCGGCAGCCCCTCTTTTCGTCAGCGTGCCCCCCTGACGAATTTTCCTGCCTGGCCCGGCCGGTCCAGCATCCAGCCCCTGTTCGTCGAAAAATCTGCGCTGCCGATTTTCCACGCGGCAGCCCCTGTTTTCCTCAGCGTGCCCCCCTGACGAATGTTCGTCGAAAAATCTGCGCTGCCGATTTTCCACGCGGCAGCCCCTGTTTTCCTCAGCGTGCCCCCCTGACGAATGTTCGTCGAAAAATCTGCGCTGCCGATTTTCCACGCGGCAGCCCCTCTTTTCGTCAGCGTGCCCCCCTGACGAATTTTCCTGCCTGGCCCGGCCGGTCCAGCATCCAGCCCCTGTTCGTCGAAAAATCTGCGCTGCCGATTTTCCACGCGGCAGCCCCTCTTTTCGTCAGCGTGCCCCCCTGACGAATGTTCGTCGAAAAATCTGCGCTGCCGATTTTCCACGCGGCAGCCCCTCTTTTCGTCAGCGTGCCCCCCTGACGAATTTTCCTGCCTGGCCCGGCCGGTCCAGCATCCAGCCCCTGTTCGTCGAAAAATCTGCGCTGCCGATTTTCACCGACGAGCCTACTTTCGTCAGCGTGTCCCCTTGACGAATTTCCCTGCCTGGCCTGGACAGTCCATCTTCCAGCCCATGTTCATCGAAAAATCTGCGCTGCCGATTTCCCCGACGAACCTGCAGCTGCACAAATCTGCGCTGCCGATTTCCCCCCCTGTCGGCATGGCTGCCGCTGCCCCGATGTCCAGACCAACAGTCTTTTTTGTCGACTTTGCCGATTTTGTCCGCGCTGCCGATTCCAACACTACCCCCTGCATCCAAACCAGCATTGTTTCGTCAGCTCTTCCCCTGACGATTTTAGCCCTGTAACAAACAGTAGGCCTCCAATCCCGCCAACGGGAGCCAAGTTGATAGGGAAGAGAATTGAATGACGCGCCTGGTCCTCGCACCCCGCCACCCGAGGGGCCTTTTTCCCGGCAGCCTCTGAAAAACTCTAGCTTTCACGGTCCTCGCCGCCCCTCACCACCATGGCAGGCCTCTAATCCCACCCATCAGCAGTTGTAGCCGATAGGGCAGTGATTTGAATGACGCGTCGCGGGCCGCCGGGTCATCTCACCCGGCCATTAATTGGAGCGTTTTTGGCTGGCCGAGGATGGGGGGATGGATCTCTTCTTCCGAAAAAGCAAACAGTACATCGGGAGTTATGTTGACGGGGCATGGAATTGAATGACCCGTCGCGGGCCGCCGGGTCATCTCACCCGGCCATCCCGGGGAGCGTTTTTCCCGGCAGCATCGGGGAAACTCTTGCTTTCACTGCCCGCTGCCCAAGTCCCCACTCGCATCGGCCCCCCGCGCCAACAAGCCAACGCTGCCGAATCGGCAGACACTGCTGCCGAGTCTGCCGACACTGCCCCGCGGGCTGCCACTGCCCCAGTGTCTAAACCAGCGGTCTTTCTCATCGAGCCTTGGACTATCCAGTCCGTCCTGACTCATCGCCAGCACCTGCTGCCGATTCTGCCGACTTTGCCGATTTTCTCGGCGCTGCCGATTCCAACACTGCGCCCACCGTGTCTGAACCAGCGCTGTTTCCTCAGCGTGTCCCCTCGACGAATTTTCCTGCCTGGCCTGGACAGTCCACCGTCCAGCCCGTGTTCGTCGAAAAATCTGCGCTGCCGATTCTGCCGACTTTGCCGATTTCGTCGGCGCTGCCGATTCCACCACTGCCCGCCGTGCCTGAACCAGCGCTGTTTCGTCAGCGTGTCCCCTCGACAAATTTTCCTGCCTGGCCTGGACAGTCCATCGTCCAGCCCATGTTCGTCGCAAAATCT
>NC_084853.1:12134943-12137443 GCF_951802175.1 Populus nigra
GACGTCGGGCTGGCCCCTGCAGCGCCTAGCCTCTCCCCCGCAGGGGGCAGGCCAGAACGCGGGGGGCCAGGGCCCGAAGGCAGCCCCCCCGCGGGCGAGAGAGCAAGCCAGCAGGGGCTGTCCGCGCGTCGCGCGGCGCGGCATGGCTGCGGGGGCCGCGCGCGCGCGCCCAAGCGCCCAAGGGCCCCCAAGGGCCCCAGGCCCTCAGGCCCCAGCGCCCCAGCGCCCAGCGCGGGCGGGCGCGCGCGCGCGTGTGGTCTTTGAGGGGCGCCGGCCTGGTGGCTCCCTAAAGAGCAATAAGTGTCATTGCAGCTCTGGCAGGGGGAGACACTACTAGGTCCCAGCTGTCACCCCCCCTCTAAAAAATTCATTTCTTGGTATTTTGAGCTGAAATTTTGCAGAGAGGTTGGCAAAAATCCAATCCACCTTCATTAATTTTCCCAGAATTTTTCGAGGTCGGGAAGTATTTGTTTTAATTTTCCTACCATTAGAAATCGAGTAAATCCGCAAAACTAGGAACCGGCCCGGAATGACCCCAAATTCAGTGGGCAGCCTCATAAAACTATGGCTGATTTTACTGGATTGGTTTCATGTGGAAAGCACGACGTTTTCTTGTAGGAATGCGGGAACCCCGGCAGCTCGCCTGCCGCGGCCAGCGACGTCGGGGACGCTGGCCTGCGCTGTCGAGCCCGCGAGGGCTGTCTCCGCGGCAGGCCCCCCCTGAACGGGGCACGACAGGCCACCGCGCTGGCTCGTCCAGCGTCGACAGTCCCTCGTCCAGGTTTCAGATCGCGCCAAGTCGAACCCATGACCTGCTCAAGCCATCGTGCGCTGCCGAATTCGCATCTGCGTGTAGGCTGCCATTCCACGCGGCAGCCCCTGTTTTCGTCAGCGTGCCCCCCTGACGAATTTTCCTGCCTGGCCCAGTCCAGCGTCCAGCCCCTGTTCGTCGAAAAATCTGCGCTGCTGATTTTCCACGACGAGCCTACTTTCGTCAGCGTGCCCCCCTGACGAATTTTCCTGCCTGGCCCGGCCAGTCCAGCCCCTGTTCGTCGAAAAATCTGCGCTGCCGATTTTCCACGCGGCAGCCCCTGTTTTCGTCAGCGTGCCCCCCTGACGAATTTTCCTGCCTGGCCCGGCCAGTCCAGCCCCTGTTCGTCGAAAAATCTGCGCTGCCGATTTTCCACGCGGCAGCCCCTCTTTTCGTCAGCGTGCCCCCCTGACGAATTTTCCTGCCTGGCCCGGCCGGTCCAGCATCCAGCCCCTGTTCGTCGAAAAATCTGCGCTGCCGATTTTCCACGCGGCAGCCCCTCTTTTCGTCAGCGTGCCCCCCTGACGAATTTTCCTGCCTGGCCCGGCCGGTCCAGCATCCAGCCCCTGTTCGTCGAAAAATCTGCGCTGCCGATTTTCCACGCGGCAGCCCCTGTTTTCCTCAGCGTGCCCCCCTGACGAATGTTCGTCGAAAAATCTGCGCTGCCGATTTTCCACGCGGCAGCCCCTGTTTTCCTCAGCGTGCCCCCCTGACGAATGTTCGTCGAAAAATCTGCGCTGCCGATTTTCCACGCGGCAGCCCCTCTTTTCGTCAGCGTGCCCCCCTGACGAATTTTCCTGCCTGGCCCGGCCGGTCCAGCATCCAGCCCCTGTTCGTCGAAAAATCTGCGCTGCCGATTTTCCACGCGGCAGCCCCTCTTTTCGTCAGCGTGCCCCCCTGACGAATGTTCGTCGAAAAATCTGCGCTGCCGATTTTCCACGCGGCAGCCCCTCTTTTCGTCAGCGTGCCCCCCTGACGAATTTTCCTGCCTGGCCCGGCCGGTCCAGCATCCAGCCCCTGTTCGTCGAAAAATCTGCGCTGCCGATTTTCACCGACGAGCCTACTTTCGTCAGCGTGTCCCCTTGACGAATTTCCCTGCCTGGCCTGGACAGTCCATCTTCCAGCCCATGTTCATCGAAAAATCTGCGCTGCCGATTTCCCCGACGAACCTGCAGCTGCACAAATCTGCGCTGCCGATTTCCCCCCCTGTCGGCATGGCTGCCGCTGCCCCGATGTCCAGACCAACAGTCTTTTTTGTCGACTTTGCCGATTTTGTCCGCGCTGCCGATTCCAACACTACCCCCTGCATCCAAACCAGCATTGTTTCGTCAGCTCTTCCCCTGACGATTTTAGCCCTGTAACAAACAGTAGGCCTCCAATCCCGCCAACGGGAGCCAAGTTGATAGGGAAGAGAATTGAATGACGCGCCTGGTCCTCGCACCCCGCCACCCGAGGGGCCTTTTTCCCGGCAGCCTCTGAAAAACTCTAGCTTTCACGGTCCTCGCCGCCCCTCACCACCATGGCAGGCCTCTAATCCCACCCATCAGCAGTTGTAGCCGATAGGGCAGTGATTTGAATGACGCGTCGCGGGCCGCCGGGTCATCTCACCCGGCCATTAATTGGAGCGTTTTTGGCTGGCCGAGGATGGGGGGATGGATCTCTTCTTCCGAAAAAGCAAACAGTACATCG
>NC_084853.1:12147443-12149943 GCF_951802175.1 Populus nigra
TCATTGAAGCTCTGGCAGGGGGAGACACTACTAGGTCCCAGCTGTCACCCCCCCTCTAAAAAATTCATTTCTTGGTATTTTGAGCTGAAATTTTGCACAGAGGTTGGCAAAAATCCAATCCAACTTTATTAATTTTTCCAGAATTTTTCGAGGTCGGGAAGTATTTTTTTTTATTTTCCTACCATTAAAAATCGAGGAAATCGGAAAAAATAGGAACCGGCCCGGAATGACCCCAAATTCAGTGGGCAGCCTCATAAAAATATGGCTGATTTTACTGGATTGATTTCATGTGGAAAGCACGACGTTTTGTTGTAGGAATGCGGGAACCCCGGCGGCTCGCCTGCCGCGGCCAGCGACGTCGGGCTGGCCCCTGCAGCGCCTAGCCTCTCCCACGCGGGGGGCAGGCCAGAACGCGGGGGGCCAGGGCCCGAAGGCAGCCCCCCCGCGGGCGAGAGAGCAAGCCAGCAGGGGCTGTCGCCTGCCGCGGCCAGCGACGTCGGGCTGGCCCCTGCAGCGCCTAGCCTCTCCCACGCGGGGGGCAGGCCAGAACGCGGGGGGCCAGGGCCCGAAGGCAGCCCCCCCGCGGGCGAGAGAGCAAGCCAGCAGGGGCTGTCGCCTGCCGCGGCCAGCGACGTCGGGCTGGCCCCTGCAGCGCCTAGCCTCTCCCCCGCAGGGGGCAGGCCAGAACGCGGGGGGCCAGGGCCCGAAGGCAGCCCCCCCGCGGGCGAGAGAGCAAGCCAGCAGGGGCTGTCCGCGCGTCGCGCGGCGCGGCATGGCTGCGGGGGCCGCGCGCGCGCGCCCAAGCGCCCAAGGGCCCCCAAGGGCCCCAGGCCCTCAGGCCCCAGCGCCCCAGCGCCCAGCGCGGGCGGGCGCGCGCGCGCGTGTGGTCTTTGAGGGGCGCCGGCCTGGTGGCTCCCTAAAGAGCAATAAGTGTCATTGCAGCTCTGGCAGGGGGAGACACTACTAGGTCCCAGCTGTCACCCCCCCTCTAAAAAATTCATTTCTTGGTATTTTGAGCTGAAATTTTGCAGAGAGGTTGGCAAAAATCCAATCCACCTTCATTAATTTTCCCAGAATTTTTCGAGGTCGGGAAGTATTTGTTTTAATTTTCCTACCATTAGAAATCGAGTAAATCCGCAAAACTAGGAACCGGCCCGGAATGACCCCAAATTCAGTGGGCAGCCTCATAAAACTATGGCTGATTTTACTGGATTGGTTTCATGTGGAAAGCACGACGTTTTCTTGTAGGAATGCGGGAACCCCGGCAGCTCGCCTGCCGCGGCCAGCGACGTCGGGGACGCTGGCCTGCGCTGTCGAGCCCGCGAGGGCTGTCTCCGCGGCAGGCCCCCCCTGAACGGGGCACGACAGGCCACCGCGCTGGCTCGTCCAGCGTCGACAGTCCCTCGTCCAGGTTTCAGATCGCGCCAAGTCGAACCCATGACCTGCTCAAGCCATCGTGCGCTGCCGAATTCGCATCTGCGTGTAGGCTGCCATTCCACGCGGCAGCCCCTGTTTTCGTCAGCGTGCCCCCCTGACGAATTTTCCTGCCTGGCCCAGTCCAGCGTCCAGCCCCTGTTCGTCGAAAAATCTGCGCTGCTGATTTTCCACGACGAGCCTACTTTCGTCAGCGTGCCCCCCTGACGAATTTTCCTGCCTGGCCCGGCCAGTCCAGCCCCTGTTCGTCGAAAAATCTGCGCTGCCGATTTTCCACGCGGCAGCCCCTGTTTTCGTCAGCGTGCCCCCCTGACGAATTTTCCTGCCTGGCCCGGCCAGTCCAGCCCCTGTTCGTCGAAAAATCTGCGCTGCCGATTTTCCACGCGGCAGCCCCTCTTTTCGTCAGCGTGCCCCCCTGACGAATTTTCCTGCCTGGCCCGGCCGGTCCAGCATCCAGCCCCTGTTCGTCGAAAAATCTGCGCTGCCGATTTTCCACGCGGCAGCCCCTCTTTTCGTCAGCGTGCCCCCCTGACGAATTTTCCTGCCTGGCCCGGCCGGTCCAGCATCCAGCCCCTGTTCGTCGAAAAATCTGCGCTGCCGATTTTCCACGCGGCAGCCCCTGTTTTCCTCAGCGTGCCCCCCTGACGAATGTTCGTCGAAAAATCTGCGCTGCCGATTTTCCACGCGGCAGCCCCTGTTTTCCTCAGCGTGCCCCCCTGACGAATGTTCGTCGAAAAATCTGCGCTGCCGATTTTCCACGCGGCAGCCCCTCTTTTCGTCAGCGTGCCCCCCTGACGAATTTTCCTGCCTGGCCCGGCCGGTCCAGCATCCAGCCCCTGTTCGTCGAAAAATCTGCGCTGCCGATTTTCCACGCGGCAGCCCCTCTTTTCGTCAGCGTGCCCCCCTGACGAATGTTCGTCGAAAAATCTGCGCTGCCGATTTTCCACGCGGCAGCCCCTCTTTTCGTCAGCGTGCCCCCCTGACGAATTTTCCTGCCTGGCCCGGCCGGTCCAGCATCCAGCCCCTGTTCGTCGAAAAATCTGCGCTGCCGATTTTCACCGACGAG
>NC_084853.1:12159943-12164943 GCF_951802175.1 Populus nigra
CCGCAGCCGGAGGCGAAGGATCTCGAAGGGACAAGGGACAGGCCGCGGGGGGGAACGACAGGGACAATCATGCGGGGGGCTGTCAGCCCCGGCTCGCAAGACGGAGGCCAGGCCTCGGCAGCGGGCACGTCACGCCACGAGGTCGGGGATTGCGAGGAGAGCCAACGCATGGGCGCGCGCACGGCAATTTAATGCCACGCCCACGCCAGCGTAGAGCTCTCCTCGCAATCCCCAAGCTCGGCGGTCCGCACCAGCCACGTCGGCCAGGCCTCCGACTTGCGAGCAGGGGCAGCGGCCACCGCCGCCGTGACGTCGCGGCAAGCAGACAGCCGCGCAGCAGCTGCCAGCACCTTGGCACAAGCACGGCAAATGAATGCCACGCCCACGCCGCGGATAAGCAGCCCCAACGCGCCCGACGGCTTGGAGCGGGTCCCGAAGACGGTGGCCGGAATCGGGTCGTCGCCGGCCGGAAAACGGGTCATCGATGCCGGCAATACTTCGGGCCATGAGGCCCCCCACCTTAGTCCGAGTTTAGCAACAGCCCACATATCCCCCGCGGCAGGCCTATGGGCGCCAGGCCAGCGCGCCCCATGGCCAGTCAGGGGGCACCCCCCTAAAGAGCAATAAGTGTCATTGAAGCTCTGGCAGGGGGAGACACTACTAGGTCCCAGCTGTCACCCCCCCTCTAAAAAATTCATTTCTTGGTATTTTGAGCTGAAATTTTGCACAGAGGTTGGCAAAAATCCAATCCAACTTTATTAATTTTTCCAGAATTTTTCGAGGTCGGGAAGTATTTTTTTTTATTTTCCTACCATTAAAAATCGAGGAAATCGGAAAAAATAGGAACCGGCCCGGAATGACCCCAAATTCAGTGGGCAGCCTCATAAAAATATGGCTGATTTTACTGGATTGATTTCATGTGGAAAGCACGACGTTTTGTTGTAGGAATGCGGGAACCCCGGCGGCTCGCCTGCCGCGGCCAGCGACGTCGGGCTGGCCCCTGCAGCGCCTAGCCTCTCCCACGCGGGGGGCAGGCCAGAACGCGGGGGGCCAGGGCCCGAAGGCAGCCCCCCCGCGGGCGAGAGAGCAAGCCAGCAGGGGCTGTCGCCTGCCGCGGCCAGCGACGTCGGGCTGGCCCCTGCAGCGCCTAGCCTCTCCCACGCGGGGGGCAGGCCAGAACGCGGGGGGCCAGGGCCCGAAGGCAGCCCCCCCGCGGGCGAGAGAGCAAGCCAGCAGGGGCTGTCGCCTGCCGCGGCCAGCGACGTCGGGCTGGCCCCTGCAGCGCCTAGCCTCTCCCCCGCAGGGGGCAGGCCAGAACGCGGGGGGCCAGGGCCCGAAGGCAGCCCCCCCGCGGGCGAGAGAGCAAGCCAGCAGGGGCTGTCCGCGCGTCGCGCGGCGCGGCATGGCTGCGGGGGCCGCGCGCGCGCGCCCAAGCGCCCAAGGGCCCCCAAGGGCCCCAGGCCCTCAGGCCCCAGCGCCCCAGCGCCCAGCGCGGGCGGGCGCGCGCGCGCGTGTGGTCTTTGAGGGGCGCCGGCCTGGTGGCTCCCTAAAGAGCAATAAGTGTCATTGCAGCTCTGGCAGGGGGAGACACTACTAGGTCCCAGCTGTCACCCCCCCTCTAAAAAATTCATTTCTTGGTATTTTGAGCTGAAATTTTGCAGAGAGGTTGGCAAAAATCCAATCCACCTTCATTAATTTTCCCAGAATTTTTCGAGGTCGGGAAGTATTTGTTTTAATTTTCCTACCATTAGAAATCGAGTAAATCCGCAAAACTAGGAACCGGCCCGGAATGACCCCAAATTCAGTGGGCAGCCTCATAAAAATATGGCTGATTTTACTGGATTGGTTTCATGTGGAAAGCACGACGTTTTCTTGTAGGAATGCGGGAACCCCGGCAGCTCGCCTGCCGCGGCCAGCGACGTCGGGGACGCTGGCCTGCGCTGTCGAGCCCGCGAGGGCTGTCTCCGCGGCAGGCCCCCCCTGAACGGGGCACGACAGGCCACCGCGCTGGCTCGTCCAGCGTCGACAGTCCCTCGTCCAGGTTTCAGATCGCGCCAAGTCGAACCCATGACCTGCTCAAGCCATCGTGCGCTGCCGAATTCGCATCTGCGTGTAGGCTGCCATTCCACGCGGCAGCCCCTGTTTTCGTCAGCGTGCCCCCCTGACGAATTTTCCTGCCTGGCCCAGTCCAGCGTCCAGCCCCTGTTCGTCGAAAAATCTGCGCTGCTGATTTTCCACGACGAGCCTACTTTCGTCAGCGTGCCCCCCTGACGAATTTTCCTGCCTGGCCCGGCCAGTCCAGCCCCTGTTCGTCGAAAAATCTGCGCTGCCGATTTTCCACGCGGCAGCCCCTGTTTTCGTCAGCGTGCCCCCCTGACGAATTTTCCTGCCTGGCCCGGCCAGTCCAGCCCCTGTTCGTCGAAAAATCTGCGCTGCCGATTTTCCACGCGGCAGCCCCTCTTTTCGTCAGCGTGCCCCCCTGACGAATTTTCCTGCCTGGCCCGGCCGGTCCAGCATCCAGCCCCTGTTCGTCGAAAAATCTGCGCTGCCGATTTTCCACGCGGCAGCCCCTCTTTTCGTCAGCGTGCCCCCCTGACGAATTTTCCTGCCTGGCCCGGCCGGTCCAGCATCCAGCCCCTGTTCGTCGAAAAATCTGCGCTGCCGATTTTCCACGCGGCAGCCCCTGTTTTCCTCAGCGTGCCCCCCTGACGAATGTTCGTCGAAAAATCTGCGCTGCCGATTTTCCACGCGGCAGCCCCTGTTTTCCTCAGCGTGCCCCCCTGACGAATGTTCGTCGAAAAATCTGCGCTGCCGATTTTCCACGCGGCAGCCCCTCTTTTCGTCAGCGTGCCCCCCTGACGAATTTTCCTGCCTGGCCCGGCCGGTCCAGCATCCAGCCCCTGTTCGTCGAAAAATCTGCGCTGCCGATTTTCCACGCGGCAGCCCCTCTTTTCGTCAGCGTGCCCCCCTGACGAATGTTCGTCGAAAAATCTGCGCTGCCGATTTTCCACGCGGCAGCCCCTCTTTTCGTCAGCGTGCCCCCCTGACGAATTTTCCTGCCTGGCCCGGCCGGTCCAGCATCCAGCCCCTGTTCGTCGAAAAATCTGCGCTGCCGATTTTCACCGACGAGCCTACTTTCGTCAGCGTGTCCCCTTGACGAATTTCCCTGCCTGGCCTGGACAGTCCATCTTCCAGCCCATGTTCATCGAAAAATCTGCGCTGCCGATTTCCCCGACGAACCTGCAGCTGCACAAATCTGCGCTGCCGATTTCCCCCCCTGTCGGCATGGCTGCCGCTGCCCCGATGTCCAGACCAACAGTCTTTTTTGTCGACTTTGCCGATTTTGTCCGCGCTGCCGATTCCAACACTACCCCCTGCATCCAAACCAGCATTGTTTCGTCAGCTCTTCCCCTGACGATTTTAGCCCTGTAACAAACAGTAGGCCTCCAATCCCGCCAACGGGAGCCAAGTTGATAGGGAAGAGAATTGAATGACGCGCCTGGTCCTCGCACCCCGCCACCCGAGGG
Organism: Populus nigra; assembly: GCF_951802175.1. Lineage (NCBI taxonomy): Eukaryota > Viridiplantae > Streptophyta > Magnoliopsida > Malpighiales > Salicaceae > Populus > Populus nigra. The sequence goes on from NC_084853.1 coordinate 12,163,471, forward strand.
GCCTTTTTCCCGGCAGCCTCTGAAAAACTCTAGCTTTCACGGTCCTCGCCGCCCCTCACCACCATGGCAGGCCTCTAATCCCACCCATCAGCAGTTGTAGCCGATAGGGCAGTGATTTGAATGACGCGTCGCGGGCCGCCGGGTCATCTCACCCGGCCATTAATTGGAGCGTTTTTGGCTGGCCGAGGATGGGGGGATGGATCTCTTCTTCCGAAAAAGCAAACAGTACATCGGGAGTTATGTTGACGGGGCATGGAATTGAATGACCCGTCGCGGGCCGCCGGGTCATCTCACCCGGCCATCCCGGGGAGCGTTTTTCCCGGCAGCATCGGGGAAACTCTTGCTTTCACTGCCCGCTGCCCAAGTCCCCACTCGCATCGGCCCCCCGCGCCAACAAGCCAACGCTGCCGAATCGGCAGACACTGCTGCCGAGTCTGCCGACACTGCCCCGCGGGCTGCCACTGCCCCAGTGTCTAAACCAGCGGTCTTTCTCATCGAGCCTTGGACTATCCAGTCCGTCCTGACTCATCGCCAGCACCTGCTGCCGATTCTGCCGACTTTGCCGATTTTCTCGGCGCTGCCGATTCCAACACTGCGCCCACCGTGTCTGAACCAGCGCTGTTTCCTCAGCGTGTCCCCTCGACGAATTTTCCTGCCTGGCCTGGACAGTCCACCGTCCAGCCCGTGTTCGTCGAAAAATCTGCGCTGCCGATTCTGCCGACTTTGCCGATTTCGTCGGCGCTGCCGATTCCACCACTGCCCGCCGTGCCTGAACCAGCGCTGTTTCGTCAGCGTGTCCCCTCGACAAATTTTCCTGCCTGGCCTGGACAGTCCATCGTCCAGCCCATGTTCGTCGCAAAATCTGCGCTGCCGATTTTCCCCGACGAACCTGCAGCCGCACAAATCTGCGCTGCCGAATCTGCCGACACTGTCCCGCGGGCTGCCACTGCCCCAGTGTCTAAACCAGCAGTCTTTCTCGTCGAGCCTTGGACTATCCAGCCCGTCCAGACCCATCGCCAGCACCCGCTGCCGATTCTGCCGACTTTGCCGATTTCGTCGGCGCTGCCGATTCCAACACTGCCCGCCGTGCCTGAACCAGCGCTGTTTCGTCAGCGTGTCCCCTCGATGAATTTTCCTGCATGGCCCGGCCAGTCCAGCGTCCAGCCCATGTTCGTCGAAAAATCTGCGCTGCCGATTCTGCCGACTTTGCCGATTTCGTCGGCGCTGCCGATTCCAACACTGCCCCCCGTGCCTGAACCAGCGCTGTTTCGTCAGCGTGTCCCCTCGACAAATTTTCCTGCCTGGCCTGGACAGTCCATCGTCCAGCCCATGTTCGTCGAAAAATCTGCGCTGCCGATTTTCCCCGACGAACCTGCAGCCGCACAAATCTGCGCTGCCGAATCTGCCAACACTGTCCCGCGGGCTGCCACTGCCCCAGTGTCTCAACCTGCGGTCTTTCTCGTCGAGCCTTGG
>NC_084853.1:12169943-12172443 GCF_951802175.1 Populus nigra
AGCGCGCCCCATGGCCAGTCAGGGGGCACCCCCCTAAAGAGCAATAAGTGTCATTGAAGCTCTGGCAGGGGGAGACACTACTAGGTCCCAGCTGTCACCCCCCCTCTAAAAAATTCATTTCTTGGTATTTTGAGCTGAAATTTTGCACAGAGGTTGGCAAAAATCCAATCCAACTTTATTAATTTTTCCAGAATTTTTCGAGGTCGGGAAGTATTTTTTTTTATTTTCCTACCATTAAAAATCGAGGAAATCGGAAAAAATAGGAACCGGCCCGGAATGACCCCAAATTCAGTGGGCAGCCTCATAAAAATATGGCTGATTTTACTGGATTGATTTCATGTGGAAAGCACGACGTTTTGTTGTAGGAATGCGGGAACCCCGGCGGCTCGCCTGCCGCGGCCAGCGACGTCGGGCTGGCCCCTGCAGCGCCTAGCCTCTCCCACGCGGGGGGCAGGCCAGAACGCGGGGGGCCAGGGCCCGAAGGCAGCCCCCCCGCGGGCGAGAGAGCAAGCCAGCAGGGGCTGTCGCCTGCCGCGGCCAGCGACGTCGGGCTGGCCCCTGCAGCGCCTAGCCTCTCCCACGCGGGGGGCAGGCCAGAACGCGGGGGGCCAGGGCCCGAAGGCAGCCCCCCCGCGGGCGAGAGAGCAAGCCAGCAGGGGCTGTCGCCTGCCGCGGCCAGCGACGTCGGGCTGGCCCCTGCAGCGCCTAGCCTCTCCCCCGCAGGGGGCAGGCCAGAACGCGGGGGGCCAGGGCCCGAAGGCAGCCCCCCCGCGGGCGAGAGAGCAAGCCAGCAGGGGCTGTCCGCGCGTCGCGCGGCGCGGCATGGCTGCGGGGGCCGCGCGCGCGCGCCCAAGCGCCCAAGGGCCCCCAAGGGCCCCAGGCCCTCAGGCCCCAGCGCCCCAGCGCCCAGCGCGGGCGGGCGCGCGCGCGCGTGTGGTCTTTGAGGGGCGCCGGCCTGGTGGCTCCCTAAAGAGCAATAAGTGTCATTGCAGCTCTGGCAGGGGGAGACACTACTAGGTCCCAGCTGTCACCCCCCCTCTAAAAAATTCATTTCTTGGTATTTTGAGCTGAAATTTTGCAGAGAGGTTGGCAAAAATCCAATCCACCTTCATTAATTTTCCCAGAATTTTTCGAGGTCGGGAAGTATTTGTTTTAATTTTCCTACCATTAGAAATCGAGTAAATCCGCAAAACTAGGAACCGGCCCGGAATGACCCCAAATTCAGTGGGCAGCCTCATAAAAATATGGCTGATTTTACTGGATTGGTTTCATGTGGAAAGCACGACGTTTTCTTGTAGGAATGCGGGAACCCCGGCAGCTCGCCTGCCGCGGCCAGCGACGTCGGGGACGCTGGCCTGCGCTGTCGAGCCCGCGAGGGCTGTCTCCGCGGCAGGCCCCCCCTGAACGGGGCACGACAGGCCACCGCGCTGGCTCGTCCAGCGTCGACAGTCCCTCGTCCAGGTTTCAGATCGCGCCAAGTCGAACCCATGACCTGCTCAAGCCATCGTGCGCTGCCGAATTCGCATCTGCGTGTAGGCTGCCATTCCACGCGGCAGCCCCTGTTTTCGTCAGCGTGCCCCCCTGACGAATTTTCCTGCCTGGCCCAGTCCAGCGTCCAGCCCCTGTTCGTCGAAAAATCTGCGCTGCTGATTTTCCACGACGAGCCTACTTTCGTCAGCGTGCCCCCCTGACGAATTTTCCTGCCTGGCCCGGCCAGTCCAGCCCCTGTTCGTCGAAAAATCTGCGCTGCCGATTTTCCACGCGGCAGCCCCTGTTTTCGTCAGCGTGCCCCCCTGACGAATTTTCCTGCCTGGCCCGGCCAGTCCAGCCCCTGTTCGTCGAAAAATCTGCGCTGCCGATTTTCCACGCGGCAGCCCCTCTTTTCGTCAGCGTGCCCCCCTGACGAATTTTCCTGCCTGGCCCGGCCGGTCCAGCATCCAGCCCCTGTTCGTCGAAAAATCTGCGCTGCCGATTTTCCACGCGGCAGCCCCTCTTTTCGTCAGCGTGCCCCCCTGACGAATTTTCCTGCCTGGCCCGGCCGGTCCAGCATCCAGCCCCTGTTCGTCGAAAAATCTGCGCTGCCGATTTTCCACGCGGCAGCCCCTGTTTTCCTCAGCGTGCCCCCCTGACGAATGTTCGTCGAAAAATCTGCGCTGCCGATTTTCCACGCGGCAGCCCCTGTTTTCCTCAGCGTGCCCCCCTGACGAATGTTCGTCGAAAAATCTGCGCTGCCGATTTTCCACGCGGCAGCCCCTCTTTTCGTCAGCGTGCCCCCCTGACGAATTTTCCTGCCTGGCCCGGCCGGTCCAGCATCCAGCCCCTGTTCGTCGAAAAATCTGCGCTGCCGATTTTCCACGCGGCAGCCCCTCTTTTCGTCAGCGTGCCCCCCTGACGAATGTTCGTCGAAAAATCTGCGCTGCCGATTTTCCACGCGGCAGCCCCTCTTTTCGTCAGCGTGCCCCCCTGACGAATTTTCCTGCCTGGCCCGGCCGGTCCAGCA
>NC_084853.1:12182443-12187443 GCF_951802175.1 Populus nigra
CACCAGCCACGTCGGCCAGGCCTCCGACTTGCGAGCAGGGGCAGCGGCCACCGCCGCCGTGACGTCGCGGCAAGCAGACAGCCGCGCAGCAGCTGCCAGCACCTTGGCACAAGCACGGCAAATGAATGCCACGCCCACGCCGCGGATAAGCAGCCCCAACGCGCCCGACGGCTTGGAGCGGGTCCCGAAGACGGTGGCCGGAATCGGGTCGTCGCCGGCCGGAAAACGGGTCATCGATGCCGGCAATACTTCGGGCCATGAGGCCCCCCACCTTAGTCCGAGTTTAGCAACAGCCCACATATCCCCCGCGGCAGGCCTATGGGCGCCAGGCCAGCGCGCCCCATGGCCAGTCAGGGGGCACCCCCCTAAAGAGCAATAAGTGTCATTGAAGCTCTGGCAGGGGGAGACACTACTAGGTCCCAGCTGTCACCCCCCCTCTAAAAAATTCATTTCTTGGTATTTTGAGCTGAAATTTTGCACAGAGGTTGGCAAAAATCCAATCCAACTTTATTAATTTTTCCAGAATTTTTCGAGGTCGGGAAGTATTTTTTTTTATTTTCCTACCATTAAAAATCGAGGAAATCGGAAAAAATAGGAACCGGCCCGGAATGACCCCAAATTCAGTGGGCAGCCTCATAAAAATATGGCTGATTTTACTGGATTGATTTCATGTGGAAAGCACGACGTTTTGTTGTAGGAATGCGGGAACCCCGGCGGCTCGCCTGCCGCGGCCAGCGACGTCGGGCTGGCCCCTGCAGCGCCTAGCCTCTCCCACGCGGGGGGCAGGCCAGAACGCGGGGGGCCAGGGCCCGAAGGCAGCCCCCCCGCGGGCGAGAGAGCAAGCCAGCAGGGGCTGTCGCCTGCCGCGGCCAGCGACGTCGGGCTGGCCCCTGCAGCGCCTAGCCTCTCCCACGCGGGGGGCAGGCCAGAACGCGGGGGGCCAGGGCCCGAAGGCAGCCCCCCCGCGGGCGAGAGAGCAAGCCAGCAGGGGCTGTCGCCTGCCGCGGCCAGCGACGTCGGGCTGGCCCCTGCAGCGCCTAGCCTCTCCCCCGCAGGGGGCAGGCCAGAACGCGGGGGGCCAGGGCCCGAAGGCAGCCCCCCCGCGGGCGAGAGAGCAAGCCAGCAGGGGCTGTCCGCGCGTCGCGCGGCGCGGCATGGCTGCGGGGGCCGCGCGCGCGCGCCCAAGCGCCCAAGGGCCCCCAAGGGCCCCAGGCCCTCAGGCCCCAGCGCCCCAGCGCCCAGCGCGGGCGGGCGCGCGCGCGCGTGTGGTCTTTGAGGGGCGCCGGCCTGGTGGCTCCCTAAAGAGCAATAAGTGTCATTGCAGCTCTGGCAGGGGGAGACACTACTAGGTCCCAGCTGTCACCCCCCCTCTAAAAAATTCATTTCTTGGTATTTTGAGCTGAAATTTTGCAGAGAGGTTGGCAAAAATCCAATCCACCTTCATTAATTTTCCCAGAATTTTTCGAGGTCGGGAAGTATTTGTTTTAATTTTCCTACCATTAGAAATCGAGTAAATCCGCAAAACTAGGAACCGGCCCGGAATGACCCCAAATTCAGTGGGCAGCCTCATAAAAATATGGCTGATTTTACTGGATTGGTTTCATGTGGAAAGCACGACGTTTTCTTGTAGGAATGCGGGAACCCCGGCAGCTCGCCTGCCGCGGCCAGCGACGTCGGGGACGCTGGCCTGCGCTGTCGAGCCCGCGAGGGCTGTCTCCGCGGCAGGCCCCCCCTGAACGGGGCACGACAGGCCACCGCGCTGGCTCGTCCAGCGTCGACAGTCCCTCGTCCAGGTTTCAGATCGCGCCAAGTCGAACCCATGACCTGCTCAAGCCATCGTGCGCTGCCGAATTCGCATCTGCGTGTAGGCTGCCATTCCACGCGGCAGCCCCTGTTTTCGTCAGCGTGCCCCCCTGACGAATTTTCCTGCCTGGCCCAGTCCAGCGTCCAGCCCCTGTTCGTCGAAAAATCTGCGCTGCTGATTTTCCACGACGAGCCTACTTTCGTCAGCGTGCCCCCCTGACGAATTTTCCTGCCTGGCCCGGCCAGTCCAGCCCCTGTTCGTCGAAAAATCTGCGCTGCCGATTTTCCACGCGGCAGCCCCTGTTTTCGTCAGCGTGCCCCCCTGACGAATTTTCCTGCCTGGCCCGGCCAGTCCAGCCCCTGTTCGTCGAAAAATCTGCGCTGCCGATTTTCCACGCGGCAGCCCCTCTTTTCGTCAGCGTGCCCCCCTGACGAATTTTCCTGCCTGGCCCGGCCGGTCCAGCATCCAGCCCCTGTTCGTCGAAAAATCTGCGCTGCCGATTTTCCACGCGGCAGCCCCTCTTTTCGTCAGCGTGCCCCCCTGACGAATTTTCCTGCCTGGCCCGGCCGGTCCAGCATCCAGCCCCTGTTCGTCGAAAAATCTGCGCTGCCGATTTTCCACGCGGCAGCCCCTGTTTTCCTCAGCGTGCCCCCCTGACGAATGTTCGTCGAAAAATCTGCGCTGCCGATTTTCCACGCGGCAGCCCCTGTTTTCCTCAGCGTGCCCCCCTGACGAATGTTCGTCGAAAAATCTGCGCTGCCGATTTTCCACGCGGCAGCCCCTCTTTTCGTCAGCGTGCCCCCCTGACGAATTTTCCTGCCTGGCCCGGCCGGTCCAGCATCCAGCCCCTGTTCGTCGAAAAATCTGCGCTGCCGATTTTCCACGCGGCAGCCCCTCTTTTCGTCAGCGTGCCCCCCTGACGAATGTTCGTCGAAAAATCTGCGCTGCCGATTTTCCACGCGGCAGCCCCTCTTTTCGTCAGCGTGCCCCCCTGACGAATTTTCCTGCCTGGCCCGGCCGGTCCAGCATCCAGCCCCTGTTCGTCGAAAAATCTGCGCTGCCGATTTTCACCGACGAGCCTACTTTCGTCAGCGTGTCCCCTTGACGAATTTCCCTGCCTGGCCTGGACAGTCCATCTTCCAGCCCATGTTCATCGAAAAATCTGCGCTGCCGATTTCCCCGACGAACCTGCAGCTGCACAAATCTGCGCTGCCGATTTCCCCCCCTGTCGGCATGGCTGCCGCTGCCCCGATGTCCAGACCAACAGTCTTTTTTGTCGACTTTGCCGATTTTGTCCGCGCTGCCGATTCCAACACTACCCCCTGCATCCAAACCAGCATTGTTTCGTCAGCTCTTCCCCTGATGATTTTAGCCCTGTAACAAACAGTAGGCCTCCAATCCCGCCAACGGGAGCCAAGTTGATAGGGAAGAGAATTGAATGACGCGCCTGGTCCTCGCACCCCGCCACCCGAGGGGCCTTTTTCCCGGCAGCCTCTGAAAAACTCTAGCTTTCACGGTCCTCGCCGCCCCTCACCACCATGGCAGGCCTCTAATCCCACCCATCAGCAGTTGTAGCCGATAGGGCAGTGATTTGAATGACGCGTCGCGGGCCGCCGGGTCATCTCACCCGGCCATTAATTGGAGCGTTTTTGGCTGGCCGAGGATGGGGGGATGGATCTCTTCTTCCGAAAAAGCAAACAGTACATCGGGAGTTATGTTGACGGGGCATGGAATTGAATGACCCGTCGCGGGCCGCCGGGTCATCTCACCCGGCCATCCCGGGGAGCGTTTTTCCCGGCAGCATCGGGGAAACTCTTGCTTTCACTGCCCGCTGCCCAAGTCCCCACTCGCATCGGCCCCCCGCGCCAACAAGCCAACGCTGCCGAATCGGCAGACACTGCTGCCGAGTCTGCCGACACTGCCCCGCGGGCTGCCACTGCCCCAGTGTCTAAACCAGCGGTCTTTCTCATCGAGCCTTGGACTATCCAGTCCGTCCTGACTCATCGCCAGCACCTGCTGCCGATTCTGCCGACTTTGCCGATTTTCTCGGCGCTGCCGATTCCAACACTGCGCCCACCGTGTCTGAACCAGCGCTGTTTCCTCAGCGTGTCCCCTCGACGAATTTTCCTGCCTGGCCTGGACAGTCCACCGTCCAGCCCGTGTTCGTCGAAAAATCTGCGCTGCCGATTCTGCCGACTTTGCCGATTTCGTCGGCGCTGCCGATTCCACCACTGCCCGCCGTGCCTGAACCAGCGCTGTTTCGTCAGCGTGTCCCCTCGACAAATTTTCCTGCCTGGCCTGGACAGTCCATCGTCCAGCCCATGTTCGTCGCAAAATCTGCGCTGCCGATTTTCCCCGACGAACCTGCAGCCGCACAAATCTGCGCTGCCGAATCTGCCGACACTGTCCCGCGGGCTGCCACTGCCCCAGTGTCTAAACCAGCAGTCTTTCTCGTCGAGCCTTGGACTATCCAGCCCGTCCAGACCCATCGCCAGCACCCGCTGCCGATTCTGCCGACTTTGCCGATTTCGTCGGCGCTGCCGATTCCAACACTGCCCGCCGTGCCTGAACCAGCGCTGTTTCGTCAGCGTGTCCCCTCGATGAATTTTCCTGCATGGCCCGGCCAGTCCAGCGTCCAGCCCATGTTCGTCGAAAAATCTGCGCTGCCGATTCTGCCGACTTTGCCGATTTCGTCGGCGCTGCCGATTCCAACACTGCCCCCCGTGCCTGAACCAGCGCTGTTTCGTCAGCGTGTCCCCTCGACAAATTTTCCTGCCTGGCCTGGACAGTCCATCGTCCAGCCCATGTTCGTCGAAAAATCTGCGCTGCCGATTTTCCCCGACGAACCTGCAGCCGCACAAATCTGCGCTGCCGAATCTGCCAACACTGTCCCGCGGGCTGCCACTGCCCCAGTGTCTCAACCTGCGGTCTTTCTCGTCGAGCCTTGGACTATCCAGCCCGTCCAGACCCATCGCCAGCACCCGCTGCCAATTCTGCCGACTTTGCCGGTTTCATCGGCGCTGCCGATTCCAACACTGCGCCCACCGTGTCTAAACCAGCGCTGTTTCTTCAGCGTGTCCCCTCGATGAATTTTCCTGCATGGCCCGGCCAGTCCAGCGTCCAGCCCATGTTCGTCGAAAAATCTGCGCTGCCGATTCCCCCCTGTTGGCATGGCTGCCGCTGCCCCCTTGTCTGG
>NC_084853.1:12197443-12199943 GCF_951802175.1 Populus nigra
GTCGAAAAATCTGCGCTGCCGATTTTCCACGCGGCAGCCCCTCTTTTCGTCAGCGTGCCCCCCTGACGAATTTTCCTGCCTGGCCCGGCCGGTCCAGCATCCAGCCCCTGTTCGTCGAAAAATCTGCGCTGCCGATTTTCCACGCGGCAGCCCCTCTTTTCGTCAGCGTGCCCCCCTGACGAATTTTCCTGCCTGGCCCGGCCGGTCCAGCATCCAGCCCCTGTTCGTCGAAAAATCTGCGCTGCCGATTTTCCACGCGGCAGCCCCTGTTTTCCTCAGCGTGCCCCCCTGACGAATGTTCGTCGAAAAATCTGCGCTGCCGATTTTCCACGCGGCAGCCCCTGTTTTCCTCAGCGTGCCCCCCTGACGAATGTTCGTCGAAAAATCTGCGCTGCCGATTTTCCACGCGGCAGCCCCTCTTTTCGTCAGCGTGCCCCCCTGACGAATTTTCCTGCCTGGCCCGGCCGGTCCAGCATCCAGCCCCTGTTCGTCGAAAAATCTGCGCTGCCGATTTTCCACGCGGCAGCCCCTCTTTTCGTCAGCGTGCCCCCCTGACGAATGTTCGTCGAAAAATCTGCGCTGCCGATTTTCCACGCGGCAGCCCCTCTTTTCGTCAGCGTGCCCCCCTGACGAATTTTCCTGCCTGGCCCGGCCGGTCCAGCATCCAGCCCCTGTTCGTCGAAAAATCTGCGCTGCCGATTTTCACCGACGAGCCTACTTTCGTCAGCGTGTCCCCTTGACGAATTTCCCTGCCTGGCCTGGACAGTCCATCTTCCAGCCCATGTTCATCGAAAAATCTGCGCTGCCGATTTCCCCGACGAACCTGCAGCTGCACAAATCTGCGCTGCCGATTTCCCCCCCTGTCGGCATGGCTGCCGCTGCCCCGATGTCCAGACCAACAGTCTTTTTTGTCGACTTTGCCGATTTTGTCCGCGCTGCCGATTCCAACACTACCCCCTGCATCCAAACCAGCATTGTTTCGTCAGCTCTTCCCCTGACGATTTTAGCCCTGTAACAAACAGTAGGCCTCCAATCCCGCCAACGGGAGCCAAGTTGATAGGGAAGAGAATTGAATGACGCGCCTGGTCCTCGCACCCCGCCACCCGAGGGGCCTTTTTCCCGGCAGCCTCTGAAAAACTCTAGCTTTCACGGTCCTCGCCGCCCCTCACCACCATGGCAGGCCTCTAATCCCACCCATCAGCAGTTGTAGCCGATAGGGCAGTGATTTGAATGACGCGTCGCGGGCCGCCGGGTCATCTCACCCGGCCATTAATTGGAGCGTTTTTGGCTGGCCGAGGATGGGGGGATGGATCTCTTCTTCCGAAAAAGCAAACAGTACATCGGGAGTTATGTTGACGGGGCATGGAATTGAATGACCCGTCGCGGGCCGCCGGGTCATCTCACCCGGCCATCCCGGGGAGCGTTTTTCCCGGCAGCATCGGGGAAACTCTTGCTTTCACTGCCCGCTGCCCAAGTCCCCACTCGCATCGGCCCCCCGCGCCAACAAGCCAACGCTGCCGAATCGGCAGACACTGCTGCCGAGTCTGCCGACACTGCCCCGCGGGCTGCCACTGCCCCAGTGTCTAAACCAGCGGTCTTTCTCATCGAGCCTTGGACTATCCAGTCCGTCCTGACTCATCGCCAGCACCTGCTGCCGATTCTGCCGACTTTGCCGATTTTCTCGGCGCTGCCGATTCCAACACTGCGCCCACCGTGTCTGAACCAGCGCTGTTTCCTCAGCGTGTCCCCTCGACGAATTTTCCTGCCTGGCCTGGACAGTCCACCGTCCAGCCCGTGTTCGTCGAAAAATCTGCGCTGCCGATTCTGCCGACTTTGCCGATTTCGTCGGCGCTGCCGATTCCACCACTGCCCGCCGTGCCTGAACCAGCGCTGTTTCGTCAGCGTGTCCCCTCGACAAATTTTCCTGCCTGGCCTGGACAGTCCATCGTCCAGCCCATGTTCGTCGCAAAATCTGCGCTGCCGATTTTCCCCGACGAACCTGCAGCCGCACAAATCTGCGCTGCCGAATCTGCCGACACTGTCCCGCGGGCTGCCACTGCCCCAGTGTCTAAACCAGCAGTCTTTCTCGTCGAGCCTTGGACTATCCAGCCCGTCCAGACCCATCGCCAGCACCCGCTGCCGATTCTGCCGACTTTGCCGATTTCGTCGGCGCTGCCGATTCCAACACTGCCCGCCGTGCCTGAACCAGCGCTGTTTCGTCAGCGTGTCCCCTCGATGAATTTTCCTGCATGGCCCGGCCAGTCCAGCGTCCAGCCCATGTTCGTCGAAAAATCTGCGCTGCCGATTCTGCCGACTTTGCCGATTTCGTCGGCGCTGCCGATTCCAACACTGCCCCCCGTGCCTGAACCAGCGCTGTTTCGTCAGCGTGTCCCCTCGACAAATTTTCCTGCCTGGCCTGGACAGTCCATCGTCCAGCCCATGTTCGTCGAAAAATCTGCGCTGCCGATTTTCCCCGACGAACCTGCAGCCGCACAAATCT
>NC_084853.1:12209943-12212443 GCF_951802175.1 Populus nigra
CGTGCGCTGCCGAATTCGCATCTGCGTGTAGGCTGCCATTCCACGCGGCAGCCCCTGTTTTCGTCAGCGTGCCCCCCTGACGAATTTTCCTGCCTGGCCCAGTCCAGCGTCCAGCCCCTGTTCGTCGAAAAATCTGCGCTGCTGATTTTCCACGACGAGCCTACTTTCGTCAGCGTGCCCCCCTGACGAATTTTCCTGCCTGGCCCGGCCAGTCCAGCCCCTGTTCGTCGAAAAATCTGCGCTGCCGATTTTCCACGCGGCAGCCCCTGTTTTCGTCAGCGTGCCCCCCTGACGAATTTTCCTGCCTGGCCCGGCCAGTCCAGCCCCTGTTCGTCGAAAAATCTGCGCTGCCGATTTTCCACGCGGCAGCCCCTCTTTTCGTCAGCGTGCCCCCCTGACGAATTTTCCTGCCTGGCCCGGCCGGTCCAGCATCCAGCCCCTGTTCGTCGAAAAATCTGCGCTGCCGATTTTCCACGCGGCAGCCCCTCTTTTCGTCAGCGTGCCCCCCTGACGAATTTTCCTGCCTGGCCCGGCCGGTCCAGCATCCAGCCCCTGTTCGTCGAAAAATCTGCGCTGCCGATTTTCCACGCGGCAGCCCCTGTTTTCCTCAGCGTGCCCCCCTGACGAATGTTCGTCGAAAAATCTGCGCTGCCGATTTTCCACGCGGCAGCCCCTGTTTTCCTCAGCGTGCCCCCCTGACGAATGTTCGTCGAAAAATCTGCGCTGCCGATTTTCCACGCGGCAGCCCCTCTTTTCGTCAGCGTGCCCCCCTGACGAATTTTCCTGCCTGGCCCGGCCGGTCCAGCATCCAGCCCCTGTTCGTCGAAAAATCTGCGCTGCCGATTTTCCACGCGGCAGCCCCTCTTTTCGTCAGCGTGCCCCCCTGACGAATGTTCGTCGAAAAATCTGCGCTGCCGATTTTCCACGCGGCAGCCCCTCTTTTCGTCAGCGTGCCCCCCTGACGAATTTTCCTGCCTGGCCCGGCCGGTCCAGCATCCAGCCCCTGTTCGTCGAAAAATCTGCGCTGCCGATTTTCACCGACGAGCCTACTTTCGTCAGCGTGTCCCCTTGACGAATTTCCCTGCCTGGCCTGGACAGTCCATCTTCCAGCCCATGTTCATCGAAAAATCTGCGCTGCCGATTTCCCCGACGAACCTGCAGCTGCACAAATCTGCGCTGCCGATTTCCCCCCCTGTCGGCATGGCTGCCGCTGCCCCGATGTCCAGACCAACAGTCTTTTTTGTCGACTTTGCCGATTTTGTCCGCGCTGCCGATTCCAACACTACCCCCTGCATCCAAACCAGCATTGTTTCGTCAGCTCTTCCCCTGACGATTTTAGCCCTGTAACAAACAGTAGGCCTCCAATCCCGCCAACGGGAGCCAAGTTGATAGGGAAGAGAATTGAATGACGCGCCTGGTCCTCGCACCCCGCCACCCGAGGGGCCTTTTTCCCGGCAGCCTCTGAAAAACTCTAGCTTTCACGGTCCTCGCCGCCCCTCACCACCATGGCAGGCCTCTAATCCCACCCATCAGCAGTTGTAGCCGATAGGGCAGTGATTTGAATGACGCGTCGCGGGCCGCCGGGTCATCTCACCCGGCCATTAATTGGAGCGTTTTTGGCTGGCCGAGGATGGGGGGATGGATCTCTTCTTCCGAAAAAGCAAACAGTACATCGGGAGTTATGTTGACGGGGCATGGAATTGAATGACCCGTCGCGGGCCGCCGGGTCATCTCACCCGGCCATCCCGGGGAGCGTTTTTCCCGGCAGCATCGGGGAAACTCTTGCTTTCACTGCCCGCTGCCCAAGTCCCCACTCGCATCGGCCCCCCGCGCCAACAAGCCAACGCTGCCGAATCGGCAGACACTGCTGCCGAGTCTGCCGACACTGCCCCGCGGGCTGCCACTGCCCCAGTGTCTAAACCAGCGGTCTTTCTCATCGAGCCTTGGACTATCCAGTCCGTCCTGACTCATCGCCAGCACCTGCTGCCGATTCTGCCGACTTTGCCGATTTTCTCGGCGCTGCCGATTCCAACACTGCGCCCACCGTGTCTGAACCAGCGCTGTTTCCTCAGCGTGTCCCCTCGACGAATTTTCCTGCCTGGCCTGGACAGTCCACCGTCCAGCCCGTGTTCGTCGAAAAATCTGCGCTGCCGATTCTGCCGACTTTGCCGATTTCGTCGGCGCTGCCGATTCCACCACTGCCCGCCGTGCCTGAACCAGCGCTGTTTCGTCAGCGTGTCCCCTCGACAAATTTTCCTGCCTGGCCTGGACAGTCCATCGTCCAGCCCATGTTCGTCGCAAAATCTGCGCTGCCGATTTTCCCCGACGAACCTGCAGCCGCACAAATCTGCGCTGCCGAATCTGCCGACACTGTCCCGCGGGCTGCCACTGCCCCAGTGTCTAAACCAGCAGTCTTTCTCGTCGAGCCTTGGACTATCCAGCCCGTCCAGACCCATCGCCAGCACCCGCTGCCGATTCTGCCGACTTTGCCGATTTCGTC
>NC_084853.1:12222443-12224943 GCF_951802175.1 Populus nigra
CCCAGGCCCTCAGGCCCCAGCGCCCCAGCGCCCAGCGCGGGCGGGCGCGCGCGCGCGTGTGGTCTTTGAGGGGCGCCGGCCTGGTGGCTCCCTAAAGAGCAATAAGTGTCATTGCAGCTCTGGCAGGGGGAGACACTACTAGGTCCCAGCTGTCACCCCCCCTCTAAAAAATTCATTTCTTGGTATTTTGAGCTGAAATTTTGCAGAGAGGTTGGCAAAAATCCAATCCACCTTCATTAATTTTCCCAGAATTTTTCGAGGTCGGGAAGTATTTGTTTTAATTTTCCTACCATTAGAAATCGAGTAAATCCGCAAAACTAGGAACCGGCCCGGAATGACCCCAAATTCAGTGGGCAGCCTCATAAAAATATGGCTGATTTTACTGGATTGGTTTCATGTGGAAAGCACGACGTTTTCTTGTAGGAATGCGGGAACCCCGGCAGCTCGCCTGCCGCGGCCAGCGACGTCGGGGACGCTGGCCTGCGCTGTCGAGCCCGCGAGGGCTGTCTCCGCGGCAGGCCCCCCCTGAACGGGGCACGACAGGCCACCGCGCTGGCTCGTCCAGCGTCGACAGTCCCTCGTCCAGGTTTCAGATCGCGCCAAGTCGAACCCATGACCTGCTCAAGCCATCGTGCGCTGCCGAATTCGCATCTGCGTGTAGGCTGCCATTCCACGCGGCAGCCCCTGTTTTCGTCAGCGTGCCCCCCTGACGAATTTTCCTGCCTGGCCCAGTCCAGCGTCCAGCCCCTGTTCGTCGAAAAATCTGCGCTGCTGATTTTCCACGACGAGCCTACTTTCGTCAGCGTGCCCCCCTGACGAATTTTCCTGCCTGGCCCGGCCAGTCCAGCCCCTGTTCGTCGAAAAATCTGCGCTGCCGATTTTCCACGCGGCAGCCCCTGTTTTCGTCAGCGTGCCCCCCTGACGAATTTTCCTGCCTGGCCCGGCCAGTCCAGCCCCTGTTCGTCGAAAAATCTGCGCTGCCGATTTTCCACGCGGCAGCCCCTCTTTTCGTCAGCGTGCCCCCCTGACGAATTTTCCTGCCTGGCCCGGCCGGTCCAGCATCCAGCCCCTGTTCGTCGAAAAATCTGCGCTGCCGATTTTCCACGCGGCAGCCCCTCTTTTCGTCAGCGTGCCCCCCTGACGAATTTTCCTGCCTGGCCCGGCCGGTCCAGCATCCAGCCCCTGTTCGTCGAAAAATCTGCGCTGCCGATTTTCCACGCGGCAGCCCCTGTTTTCCTCAGCGTGCCCCCCTGACGAATGTTCGTCGAAAAATCTGCGCTGCCGATTTTCCACGCGGCAGCCCCTGTTTTCCTCAGCGTGCCCCCCTGACGAATGTTCGTCGAAAAATCTGCGCTGCCGATTTTCCACGCGGCAGCCCCTCTTTTCGTCAGCGTGCCCCCCTGACGAATTTTCCTGCCTGGCCCGGCCGGTCCAGCATCCAGCCCCTGTTCGTCGAAAAATCTGCGCTGCCGATTTTCCACGCGGCAGCCCCTCTTTTCGTCAGCGTGCCCCCCTGACGAATGTTCGTCGAAAAATCTGCGCTGCCGATTTTCCACGCGGCAGCCCCTCTTTTCGTCAGCGTGCCCCCCTGACGAATTTTCCTGCCTGGCCCGGCCGGTCCAGCATCCAGCCCCTGTTCGTCGAAAAATCTGCGCTGCCGATTTTCACCGACGAGCCTACTTTCGTCAGCGTGTCCCCTTGACGAATTTCCCTGCCTGGCCTGGACAGTCCATCTTCCAGCCCATGTTCATCGAAAAATCTGCGCTGCCGATTTCCCCGACGAACCTGCAGCTGCACAAATCTGCGCTGCCGATTTCCCCCCCTGTCGGCATGGCTGCCGCTGCCCCGATGTCCAGACCAACAGTCTTTTTTGTCGACTTTGCCGATTTTGTCCGCGCTGCCGATTCCAACACTACCCCCTGCATCCAAACCAGCATTGTTTCGTCAGCTCTTCCCCTGACGATTTTAGCCCTGTAACAAACAGTAGGCCTCCAATCCCGCCAACGGGAGCCAAGTTGATAGGGAAGAGAATTGAATGACGCGCCTGGTCCTCGCACCCCGCCACCCGAGGGGCCTTTTTCCCGGCAGCCTCTGAAAAACTCTAGCTTTCACGGTCCTCGCCGCCCCTCACCACCATGGCAGGCCTCTAATCCCACCCATCAGCAGTTGTAGCCGATAGGGCAGTGATTTGAATGACGCGTCGCGGGCCGCCGGGTCATCTCACCCGGCCATTAATTGGAGCGTTTTTGGCTGGCCGAGGATGGGGGGATGGATCTCTTCTTCCGAAAAAGCAAACAGTACATCGGGAGTTATGTTGACGGGGCATGGAATTGAATGACCCGTCGCGGGCCGCCGGGTCATCTCACCCGGCCATCCCGGGGAGCGTTTTTCCCGGCAGCATCGGGGAAACTCTTGCTTTCACTGCCCGCTGCCCAAGTCCCCACTCGCATCGGCCCCCCGCGCCAACAAGCCAACGCTGCCGAATCGGCAGACACTGCTG
>NC_084853.1:12234943-12238771 GCF_951802175.1 Populus nigra
ACGTCGGGCTGGCCCCTGCAGCGCCTAGCCTCTCCCACGCGGGGGGCAGGCCAGAACGCGGGGGGCCAGGGCCCGAAGGCAGCCCCCCCGCGGGCGAGAGAGCAAGCCAGCAGGGGCTGTCGCCTGCCGCGGCCAGCGACGTCGGGCTGGCCCCTGCAGCGCCTAGCCTCTCCCCCGCAGGGGGCAGGCCAGAACGCGGGGGGCCAGGGCCCGAAGGCAGCCCCCCCGCGGGCGAGAGAGCAAGCCAGCAGGGGCTGTCCGCGCGTCGCGCGGCGCGGCATGGCTGCGGGGGCCGCGCGCGCGCGCCCAAGCGCCCAAGGGCCCCCAAGGGCCCCAGGCCCTCAGGCCCCAGCGCCCCAGCGCCCAGCGCGGGCGGGCGCGCGCGCGCGTGTGGTCTTTGAGGGGCGCCGGCCTGGTGGCTCCCTAAAGAGCAATAAGTGTCATTGCAGCTCTGGCAGGGGGAGACACTACTAGGTCCCAGCTGTCACCCCCCCTCTAAAAAATTCATTTCTTGGTATTTTGAGCTGAAATTTTGCAGAGAGGTTGGCAAAAATCCAATCCACCTTCATTAATTTTCCCAGAATTTTTCGAGGTCGGGAAGTATTTGTTTTAATTTTCCTACCATTAGAAATCGAGTATAAATCCGCAAAACTAGGAACCGGCCCGGAATGACCCCAAATTCAGTGGGCAGCCTCATAAAAATATGGCTGATTTTACTGGATTGGTTTCATGTGGAAAGCACGACGTTTTCTTGTAGGAATGCGGGAACCCCGGCAGCTCGCCTGCCGCGGCCAGCGACGTCGGGGACGCTGGCCTGCGCTGTCGAGCCCGCGAGGGCTGTCTCCGCGGCAGGCCCCCCCTGAACGGGGCACGACAGGCCACCGCGCTGGCTCGTCCAGCGTCGACAGTCCCTCGTCCAGGTTTCAGATCGCGCCAAGTCGAACCCATGACCTGCTCAAGCCATCGTGCGCTGCCGAATTCGCATCTGCGTGTAGGCTGCCATTCCACGCGGCAGCCCCTGTTTTCGTCAGCGTGCCCCCCTGACGAATTTTCCTGCCTGGCCCAGTCCAGCGTCCAGCCCCTGTTCGTCGAAAAATCTGCGCTGCTGATTTTCCACGACGAGCCTACTTTCGTCAGCGTGCCCCCCTGACGAATTTTCCTGCCTGGCCCGGCCAGTCCAGCCCCTGTTCGTCGAAAAATCTGCGCTGCCGATTTTCCACGCGGCAGCCCCTGTTTTCGTCAGCGTGCCCCCCTGACGAATTTTCCTGCCTGGCCCGGCCAGTCCAGCCCCTGTTCGTCGAAAAATCTGCGCTGCCGATTTTCCACGCGGCAGCCCCTCTTTTCGTCAGCGTGCCCCCCTGACGAATTTTCCTGCCTGGCCCGGCCGGTCCAGCATCCAGCCCCTGTTCGTCGAAAAATCTGCGCTGCCGATTTTCCACGCGGCAGCCCCTCTTTTCGTCAGCGTGCCCCCCTGACGAATTTTCCTGCCTGGCCCGGCCGGTCCAGCATCCAGCCCCTGTTCGTCGAAAAATCTGCGCTGCCGATTTTCCACGCGGCAGCCCCTGTTTTCCTCAGCGTGCCCCCCTGACGAATGTTCGTCGAAAAATCTGCGCTGCCGATTTTCCACGCGGCAGCCCCTGTTTTCCTCAGCGTGCCCCCCTGACGAATGTTCGTCGAAAAATCTGCGCTGCCGATTTTCCACGCGGCAGCCCCTCTTTTCGTCAGCGTGCCCCCCTGACGAATTTTCCTGCCTGGCCCGGCCGGTCCAGCATCCAGCCCCTGTTCGTCGAAAAATCTGCGCTGCCGATTTTCCACGCGGCAGCCCCTCTTTTCGTCAGCGTGCCCCCCTGACGAATGTTCGTCGAAAAATCTGCGCTGCCGATTTTCCACGCGGCAGCCCCTCTTTTCGTCAGCGTGCCCCCCTGACGAATTTTCCTGCCTGGCCCGGCCGGTCCAGCATCCAGCCCCTGTTCGTCGAAAAATCTGCGCTGCCGATTTTCACCGACGAGCCTACTTTCGTCAGCGTGTCCCCTTGACGAATTTCCCTGCCTGGCCTGGACAGTCCATCTTCCAGCCCATGTTCATCGAAAAATCTGCGCTGCCGATTTCCCCGACGAACCTGCAGCTGCACAAATCTGCGCTGCCGATTTCCCCCCCTGTCGGCATGGCTGCCGCTGCCCCGATGTCCAGACCAACAGTCTTTTTTGTCGACTTTGCCGATTTTGTCCGCGCTGCCGATTCCAACACTACCCCCTGCATCCAAACCAGCATTGTTTCGTCAGCTCTTCCCCTGACGATTTTAGCCCTGTAACAAACAGTAGGCCTCCAATCCCGCCAACGGGAGCCAAGTTGATAGGGAAGAGAATTGAATGACGCGCCTGGTCCTCGCACCCCGCCACCCGAGGGGCCTTTTTCCCGGCAGCCTCTGAAAAACTCTAGCTTTCACGGTCCTCGCCGCCCCTCACCACCATGGCAGGCCTCTAATCCCACCCATCAGCAGTTGTAGCCGATAGGGCAGTGATTTGAATGACGCGTCGCGGGCCGCCGGGTCATCTCACCCGGCCATTAATTGGAGCGTTTTTGGCTGGCCGAGGATGGGGGGATGGATCTCTTCTTCCGAAAAAGCAAACAGTACATCGGGAGTTATGTTGACGGGGCATGGAATTGAATGACCCGTCGCGGGCCGCCGGGTCATCTCACCCGGCCATCCCGGGGAGCGTTTTTCCCGGCAGCATCGGGGGGAAACTCTTGCTTTCACTGCCCGCTGCCCAAGTCCCCACTCGCATCGGCCCCCCGCGCCAACAAGCCAACGCTGCCGAATCGGCAGACACTGCTGCCGAGTCTGCCGACACTGCCCCGCGGGCTGCCACTGCCCCAGTGTCTAAACCAGCGGTCTTTCTCATCGAGCCTTGGACTATCCAGTCCGTCCTGACTCATCGCCAGCACCTGCTGCCGATTCTGCCGACTTTGCCGATTTTCTCGGCGCTGCCGATTCCAACACTGCGCCCACCGTGTCTGAACCAGCGCTGTTTCCTCAGCGTGTCCCCTCGACGAATTTTCCTGCCTGGCCTGGACAGTCCACCGTCCAGCCCGTGTTCGTCGAAAAATCTGCGCTGCCGATTCTGCCGACTTTGCCGATTTCGTCGGCGCTGCCGATTCCACCACTGCCCGCCGTGCCTGAACCAGCGCTGTTTCGTCAGCGTGTCCCCTCGACAAATTTTCCTGCCTGGCCTGGACAGTCCATCGTCCAGCCCATGTTCGTCGCAAAATCTGCGCTGCCGATTTTCCCCGACGAACCTGCAGCCGCACAAATCTGCGCTGCCGAATCTGCCGACACTGTCCCGCGGGCTGCCACTGCCCCAGTGTCTAAACCAGCAGTCTTTCTCGTCGAGCCTTGGACTATCCAGCCCGTCCAGACCCATCGCCAGCACCCGCTGCCGATTCTGCCGACTTTGCCGATTTCGTCGGCGCTGCCGATTCCAACACTGCCCGCCGTGCCTGAACCAGCGCTGTTTCGTCAGCGTGTCCCCTCGATGAATTTTCCTGCATGGCCCGGCCAGTCCAGCGTCCAGCCCATGTTCGTCGAAAAATCTGCGCTGCCGATTCTGCCGACTTTGCCGATTTCGTCGGCGCTGCCGATTCCAACACTGCCCCCCGTGCCTGAACCAGCGCTGTTTCGTCAGCGTGTCCCCTCGACAAATTTTCCTGCCTGGCCTGGACAGTCCATCGTCCAGCCCATGTTCGTCGAAAAATCTGCGCTGCCGATTTTCCCCGACGAACCTGCAGCCGCACAAATCTGCGCTGCCGAATCTGCCAACACTGTCCCGC